>NC_141156.1:18911572-19069607 GCF_053477565.2 Lygodium microphyllum | reverse complement strand
AAGGGGGTGATGGTTAAAATAGCCTTCAGGACAGATCATGGGTTATGCCATTTCTTGATGATGCCATTTTGGGCTAACTAATACCCCAGCCACCTTCCAAAGTCTGATAAACAAAGTATTGTAGCCTTTCCTATTCACATTTATTATAGTGTTCTTTGATGCTATACTCACTTACAACAAGACGTTGGAGAACCATCTTTCATATATAAAAAAGGTATTTGATGTGTTAAGATACCATAGGCTCTTTAGTAAAGCAACGTGTTCTTTTATGTAGATCAAGGTGGAGTACTTAGGCCATATTGTCAGTGAAAAATATATCTAGGATGACCCTAAGAAGGTGCAATGTGTCAGAGACTGGCCAACACTTACAAAACACTACTTCTCTTAGAAGAATTCTTGGTGTATTCTCATTTGATAAAGCATTATGTGACTATAGTAGCTCCTTTGATTGACTAACAAATTGAAGAAGGAGGCCTTCCTTTGAGATGCATTGTAAATAGAAGCTTCAACCAACTAAAGGAACTCCTTACTTCTGCTCCTATCTTAGTATGCCTAGACTTCTCTACACAGTTTACTATAGAGTGTGATGCCAGTGGTGGCAAAGGCATAGGGGTTGTATCGTTACAAAAGCATGGTGTCATTTCCTTTGAGAGTCACAAGCTCATAAACAAAGAGATGGCTATGAATGTGTATGACCAAGAGATATTGGCTATACTCCACACGATCAAGAAGTGGCACCATCACTTGTATGGTAGCCAAAGATTCGAGGTTAAGTGTGACCACGTCCTTATGTACTTCCTTACTCGGTCAAATTTCATCCCTAAGTAGTGTAGGTGGGTGGCTATCAATTCCTCAAAAAGAGGTTCTCTTAGCTCAAAAGGCATACGTCTAACCTTTTGCCTCACTAGCTTACTATTTTCTTTCAATGGATCATATGCACAACAACAAAGTAGGGAATCCACTTTAGTTTATCATAACTCCATGTAAATATATCTTGTACTCCTGTGGGAGTGCCACATAATATGTACGCTCATCAACAGATTACATAGTACTGAGTTTAATGGGGTGAGAATCATTAGGAGCCCCAAGATCTAGCTCTATCACATCAGCATCATGAATCCTATCCTTTGCCTCTATTGGCTCATTTAACCATAGTAAACCTCCTCAGTATAGAAGAACCCTCTTTAGAATCACTGGAACTTGAAGTTTTAATAGTTGAAGTTCCCTCAAGTGCCTCCCATTGCAAAATGGGAGGTAATGCCCTTTCATCCAATGGGTGCTCAAGGTATGCATCTAGGATTATTCTCTTTAACCCATGCCCAAAAATTAATTGATCAGTTGGGTTATTCACTAAACAATCAGAATGTAATATCCATAGATGCCCAAGCAATAACTCATAGCTTGGCCTCCTAATGAATTGGATAATATGAAAGTCAAGGACACACTCAATATTAGCAACTGTCACATGCACTTGCGCTATCATATCTTTCGATAGCCTTAGGCTATCATCAATCATTTTTAAAACCGTCGTGACCTCCTTTTGGATTGATAGACCCAGTATCCCCAATAAATCCATACTCATAATATTTACGAATGAGCTGGGATCTACCACTGCATTTTCTATCAGGATTCCATCGGCATATGCCTGCACCCTAGGGGAGTGCTTTTCTACATGATGCCACCATTCACTACCCACTCCATGACACCAAAAGGTTCTATGACATAACCCATTTGTAGGATTTTCTTGAACTCCTTACAAACGTTTGGTGACAGTTGGATTAGTTGTAGCATATTCACATATGGTTTGACTTCACATAACATGTTTGCTAGGTCAAACTCATGAAAGTTTGCCATTACTCTCTTCTCATTCCACACCAGCCACTCTTTTGGGCTCTTAGTAATCTTAGTACTCTCATTTTATTTTGATTTCCATTTTTCTTTTGACCATAGGATCCTCTAAAACACCATCATTTTTAAGAGCATCCGCTTGGGTACCCAACACCTTCTTATCATCCCTGCTAGGTTTAGGGTTAGCTTTGCTTGTAATAGGATCATCTTTTTGATTGTCTTTCAGTTTCTGATCCATAGTTACTACCCTAATATTTTTAGGAGATAAACTCTTAATGATTAGCAAAGTTTCAACCAGACTTACCCCACTAGGCATTTCCTTGAGTGTGGCTTTACCCCTGTGCAAAATTTTCTTAGGATCCTCTTCTTTAGTGTTCTCATGATGGTTCACAAGCCTATGTTGTTGATTACCTTGATGGAGAGAACTAACCCTACTCCAACATGTAGTGGCTAAGTGATTGACCAGACTCCCCACAAATATATCACATTTGACATTAGGACAATTAAGAGGGAATTGCTGCTCAGTACACCACTTACAACTGAATCGTGATGGGCCCGCATCATCGGGCTTTCTAAAACCCATCAGATTTTGCTAGTGCTTAAAAAAATTAACATCTAGAGTGATTTGGCAATATTGCTCAGTGATTATATCCGTATAATATTTCATCATATCTTTTACTTCCTCGACAATGTTTGATACGTACTGAGGACTCATAACCAATGGCTTCAAGAGCTACCCCCCCACTAGGTTGCACAACTTGCGAAGGGGGTGTTACCTATATTGACCCTTGGTTTATAAAAGGAGCTCTTTGGCTAGCTGTTGGCTTAAGGACATTTAGAGGAGCTAGCAATAGAGGCACATTTTGTATCATGCTTCCTCTACCATTCAGGTTGGTCACATGGGTACTATGATCACACCTTGATCTCCACTAACCAATCCCAAATTATTTCTAGAACTAATGCTTGAATTTAGATTTTTTGTCGATGTATAAGCTGCATCTATAAGCGAGACTCTACTTCCGAATTGTAATAAGTTGTGCCATAATAACAACCAGATTTGCTATAGGAGCTTGTAACGGTGTGATTGCAACTCCATATGAAGTGGATTAACTTACTGAGAGAAGGGAAGCACTAGATATTTCTCCCCCCCCCCCCCCCCCCCTCAATGGACTGTTTGTGGCACTAGGGTCACTAAGGCCTCTTCCTTGTAGGGATATCGGGCTACTACATTCATGGAAATACCTTTTATGAATTTCAACCAGTCATCTAGCCCTTTTGGCTCTTTCTTGTTTTTGGATCTCATCTTGATGGTGTTTATTAGAAAATAATGAGTCTGTCTCAATGCTCTTTGGCATAAATAGACTAACTAGTCCTTAATTAACCAAGGTTCAAGAACTGCCACTTATTAATAGTCTCAGCAAATGCACCACTTGTTAGGAGCAAAAATAGGCTCGACAGTGGCTTTGGGGCTCTCGCTAGGCCTCCTAAACTTACCCAAAAAATCCCATAGCCTCGCAACTAGGAGCATATAGACACTATGAATTGATTTATTGAAAGAACGTGTAAATAGATACAATCTCTAGATTGTAATCTAACCCGATGCCCTTCTCGACTCCAAATAGAGGGAGTATCCAAACATGTAGGTGGCTAGCTCTTCGTAACAGAGACAAAGGAAGCATCCCCTAGCTTATCATTGTGGCCCCACTACGGCTCTCCTATATCCCAAGGATTGGCCCCAGGATGCATTGTCTCAACATATAATACATATGCACAAAGTTCACTCTTCACAATAATCGTTCTAGGAGAGATAGTATATTCCTCACCAAATCAGTCCCCAAGACAATGATTATACTAAATCTGCAACATAGGGAGTCTCACACTCATTGTATGTCAATAGTTTGAAACCAAGTGCTATGCATCTAGGAGATAGTTCTCTTTATACCATGTAAATGCAATGCAATGTGAAGTGGATGTCTTTGAGTGTACAAAAATTTTACTTAAGCAAAATTAGCATTGCCAATGAGCTCAAACATTCTTTCCATGATTTTCTTTTACTAGTAACTTTGTTGTGATGATAAGCCAACGTTGGACTACTTCGACTCCGTGCAATTGTACCTCTTAAGACCTAAAATGAAATTGAGACCTATATGAAAAGTGCAACAAATAAATCAGACTTTGAACCATATTTAGCACATAAAATCCCTCTCTCCCTACTATTTAGGATTTTGCTTGCGATGGGTAGGCTAAGAGGTGTTTCCACGTATAATTTTACTAACGATTGTGAATGCTTCAGTTGATGTGTAGAGATAATAGCAGTGGCGGAGGAAAGCATTTGAGGATAGCGAGTATTCAATTTATCATTTATATTTTGATAGGCGCCATGCCTATATTTTGTCATGCCTATTTATTGAGGTGTTGGATATTTATTATTATTTTGTATGCGCATGGGCGCACGATTATGTTATTTCTACTTGGACATTGTATTGGGCATGCCAGACTCTTTGGGCACCGCCCATTAGCTTTATTCCTATTTTGTGTTAAAGCAAACTCAAAAGCTAAAAGCTCGCTATTTTGTAATTTGGGCTATTATTTGAGCTTGAAGATGAATAATACATAAAATGCATGCTTTGTGGAGCTCTCACACAAGGCATGGGGGGAGATTGCACCCGATTGGTCTCTTGTTCATGTCGTTCATGCTTTTTACCTTGTAATTTGTGCAAAAAGTAGAGTTCTATTGTTCTTGGGGACCTTCCGGCATTCACTACGCGAGTGTACAGCATCCGATCTATGCACCAGTGGTATCAGAGCAAAGCTGAGATCAAGAGCTTCCAATCGCTACCCATCTTGTGCGAAGGCGGAGCTCTTGGAACGATCGGGCTCTACGATCAATGTCATCGCAAACGGTCGATACAGGTAGATTCCTGGCGATCAAGAACCCCTGTTTCCATCATCAAACTGCGAGGGACCAATCTACAGAGGTGGAGGATCACTTCCATCTCTTCTTCATCAAGTCGTCTTCATACACAGAGATAAGTCAAAAACTCCATATCTCAAAGCTTTTAAAATTAAAGCTTAGAAAGATTTAGAGAAGCCTAAAGCTTCAATAATAATAAAAAATGTCATCACGAGCTGTGAAGAGACCTCTGATTTTTGCGCCGCGTGAAGAAACACCCCCCCCCCCCCCCCCCCCCCCACGATTTCACATTTTTGATCAGTAAGCTTAAGCTTACTTACCAAAGTTCCAAGTTACTTAAGTCTTACAACTCAGCAAGTCTGCAAAGTCCAAATCTGCAAATCTATCAAGTTGAAGTTCAGCAAGTTCCACAAAGCAACTAAGTTCTGCAAGTCTACAAACTTTGCAAGTCACATTAGTCTGGTACTCTGCAAGTCAGATAAGTCAACTGGAGTCAAAATTGACTTCTGTTCAAAACTCATAGAAGGATTGTTCCTGCGCAGAAACTCCGAACTGCAAAGTTGTTCATTGGAAGGTACTCTACGCATACGCAAGTTTGCTGAAGCATTTTCAGCATATGAAGAAGGATTAAACGCAGATTTTTCGAAGATTTGAAAGCCACACCCAAAAAAACATATAAGCCTTGTATTCCCGAACTTGAGCCACGCTCATCCCGCTAACTTGATTTTGAGAGTGTAAGGCCTTTTGAGTTTTGCAGGATGATGGAACCACATATGGATGATTTAATGGCTGAAGGTGATCTACCTGAACCTATGATGGAGCAAAAGCTGGATTTAATTATGATGCAATTGGATGAAGAACGAAGAGCTAGGCAAGCATTATAAGTTCAATTGGCAAATTTACAAAGATCGTCTACCGATAAAGAAGAACCTCAATTTGAAGATCTTATCCGACGTACCATCGACACGACTCTCGAAGCTCAAATTATCCGCAAGGAATCAAAGATAAGTAAAAGAAATTTCAAATTCCGTACTTTCAATGGCACTCGAGAGGGAAAAACTATTCTTGCATTCATTAGTCAGTTTGACGACTACTTTCATGAGGAAACCTATGTAAAAAAAGATAAAATCAAGTGTGTCACTAATCATTTAGTGGATAGAGCATCTCTTTGGTGGACTGTAGAACGCAAGAGTATAGATTGTCCCACTACCTGGGAGAATTTCAAGAAGAAGTTTATGCAGAATTTCCTTCCTCCACAATTTCATGAGAAAGCCATAAAGCAATGGGATCTTCTTCAGCAACGGGATCATGAGCCTATTCCTCAGTACACAGAGCATTTTTGGAATGCATTACTCCAGTTACGCATGCTTGAAGACGTACCTGAAGTGACACACAAGTGTAAGTATATGTCTGGACTCCTTGGGCATTACTACGCTGAAGTTAACATGTTCAAGCCTGCTACTCTTGAAGACGCAATTTCATTAGCTCACGACACTGAAGGCAAGCTGCGAGGTAGAGATAGACGTCCACAACAATTCCAAGCCAATGGTAACTATGGATCTAAGCAATTCAACTCAAACTTTAGAAGATTTAATCAAGGTCGTTTCACTTCATCATCTTTCCATAAAAATTGGGCAAAACCACCTGCTTTACCATCCAATGTCAATCAAAATCCCAAGCCTATTCCACAACCAAATCCTAATGTACCTAGACTTCCTGCCATTGCAAACAATGTAACCAAAGCCAAACCTATAGTATGCTATAAATGCCACCAGCCTGGACATCTAGCAGCAAATTGCCATTCAAAGAAGCCACCTACCCATATCAACTACCTTGGAGCAATGGAAGATGACGTACATGAAGATATACCTGATTTCATAGAAGATGAGGACGACACTACTACTCCTACGGATACTTTACCAGGTATGCCAACTCCACATTCTTTATTGACTATGAAATGTTTAGTGCATGGAAAGAAAAAGATTATTTTGCATGATGACAGTAGTACTCATGATTTTATTTCAGCAAAGCTAGTAAAGGAATTGAAATTACAGACTGTACCTACGCATTATCGTATTAAAGCAGCATTCTTAGGCACTAGGTATAATGGTACACAGGAAGTGCATGACTTAGAGATTCAAATTGGTCAATACACTGAAAGAAGAAATTTTCTAGTTGTTCCATTACAGTCGAGTGACATTATTTTAGGTATGCGTTGGCGTCATCAGCATAATCCAGATATAGATTATTCCACGAATTCAATTAATATTAAATTTCAAGGAAAACCTATTACATTGTATGGTATGCATGCATCTAATGTTTTTCCACTGCTTTCACATACTCAAGCTAAACGTACATTATGCAAAAGTAGTAAATCTTATCTCATTTGGGTAAATGAACTGCAAGTTAAAGAAAAACATGTGCATCCTAGGCATAACTAATTTCTTGCATATTTTAAAGACTCTTTTGCCGAAGATCTACCACCTGGTTTACCTCCTTCACGTCCAGAAGACCATAAAATAGATTTGATTCCTGGTACACAACTACCTTGCAAAGCACCATATAGGCATAACCAGATAGAGCAAAAATAAATTCAAAGTCAAGTTGAGGAATTACTAAATAGAGGATTGATTAGACCTAGTAGTTCTCCATTCGGTGCACCTATTCTGTTAGTCAAGAAAAAGAATAATACCTATCGTATGTGCATTGACTATCGAGCTTTAAATAAGATCACTGTAAAGAATAGGTATCCAATTCCTAGAGTTGATGACCTTATGGACAAACTGCAAGGATCTGCTATATTTAGTAAAATAGACCTTAAGTCTGGTTATCATCAGGTGAGACTAGATAAGTCTGATATATTCAAGACTGCATTTAGGACACAATTTGGTCATTATGAATTTTTAGTGATGCCATTTGGATTGACTAATGCACCTGCTACATTTAGTAGAATGATGAATCGTATATTTTTGAAATATCAGTATTGTCTAATTGTCTTCTTTGATGATATTTTGGTGTTTAGTCAAAATGAGAAAGAACATTATGAGCATTTGTCATTGGTTTTTCAGTTACTAAAAGATAATCAACTGTATGCAAATCCAGAAAAGAGTGAATTCTTTAAAACAGAAATTGAGTATTTAGGTCATATTGTATCATCTGATGGAATTAAAGTTAATCCTAAGAAAATAGATGCAATATTGAATTGGCCTGTACCTAAAAATGTGCATGAGTTATGATCTTTCCTTGGTCTTGCTAGTTTCTACAGGAAGTTTATACGTAATTTTTCATTACTTGCCTTACCATTGACTAAACTTCTCAAGAAAGGTATTGTCTATCATTGGTCCGAAAATCAACAGAAATCCTTTGACTGATTGAAACATGCATTAACCCATACCCCTATCTTATAGTTGCCTGATTTTAATAGACCATTCTTTTTAGTAGTGACTGATGCTAGTGGATCAGGAATAGGAGCTGTACTTATGCAAGACAATCATCCCATAGCCTATCCTAGTGTAAGGTAAAACCCTCTGAATTGAAATATTCCACATATGACAAAGAACTATTAGCTGTTGTACAAGCATTAAGACAATGGAAACACTACTTAATGGGTTCAGAATTTATGATTAAGACCGATCCGCAAAGTATTAGACATTTACTTAGCCAACCTCAAATATCTGACCGACATATCAAATGGGCATTCTTTATTCAGAGTTTTCATCCTATCATTCAATATCAACCCGGAAAAGAAAATATAGTGGCTGATGCATTAAGTAGAAGACTTGCCATTCATAATATTTCTGTTATATCTTTTGATTCTTTGATTGCTATGAAAGATACTTATCATCAGGATATTACTTTTCATGCTGATTGGAATAAATTAGTTCAAAATAACTTGATTCCTATTAATTCACTGTCATATAATGATGGATTTATGTTTTATGAAAAGAGATTGTGTGTTACAGTTCCATTCCGATCTTTTGTTTTGAATGAGATTCATTGTCCTCCATATCAAGGTCATAGAGGTATCATATCTACTTTACGAACATTAACTGAAGATTTTTATTGGCTGCATATGGACATTGACGTATCTAACTTTGTTTCTGAATGTTTGATTTGTCAAAGAATTAAGAGACATCATGGTAAACAGTATGGATTACTTATACCTTTGTCTATTCCATCTAGACCATGGGAACAAATTTCTAATGATTTTATTACTGGTTTACCTAATACTAAATCTAACCATGATATGATTTGGACAGTAGTAGATAGGTTTAGTAAACAAGCATATTTCATTCCATGTAAGAAAACTTTAACAGCATCACATGCAGCACAATTGTTTTTGAAAACTGTTTTTACTAACCATGGATTTCCAAAAGTTATTATTTCAGATCGTGATTCTAGATTTTGTAACAACTTTTGGATTACTCTGTTTGCTAACCTAGGCACAAAGATTGATTTCTCATCTGCATTTCATCTTGAAACTAATGGACAAACAGAAGCCACTAATAGCACTATTCTAGATCTTTTACGTGCTTATACTATTTCTAAACTACAGACATGGGATACACATTTGCATTTATTACAGTTTGCATATAATAATACACCACACACATCTACAAAGAAAGCACCATTTGAAGTGATTTATGGTTATAGATTGTCTACACTTGTTGCATCTTTGTCAAATAGAATTCAGAGTGCTAATGATATTGCTAGTATGCATAATACTATTTTTGATGAGGTTAAAGACATGATTGCCAAAGCCTAGCAATCATATACTAAACAAGCCAATAAGAAAAGACAAGCAATGAATTTCAAAGTTGATGACTATGTTTGGTTAAGAATAGAAAAACGTAGACTACAAAGTGTAGATAGACACCCAGTTGTGAAAATTTGCCCCTAGATTCTATGGACCATTTAGGATCATTCATAAAATTAATGACAATGTATTCAAGTTAGAATTACCACCTCATTGGAAAATTCACAACACATTTCACATTAGTTTATTACGACCCTTTAGAGGCCAATTACCTGTACACCCAGTTTATGAAAATCCACCTTTGTTATAGGAAGAGGCTGAAATACTTAAACTAGAAGCTATCATAGATACTGACTTTATGACCACTAGAATTGGCTGAAGATATTCTAGATATCTAGTTAAATTTAAGAACCATCCTGTAGAAGAAGCACAATGGATGCACGCTAGAGACTTAAATGCTTTCCCCACTCTGTTAGCTCCACATTGAGCTAATAGCAATTGAGGTCAATTGCTATCCCACCCTGGGATATGATGCCAGGAGGCATATTTCACGATGGATTCTGTGCCACGGTGGATTCCGCAAACTTTGATGATTGGGGCTCATATACAAAGTGGATTCTTTGTGCGAGAAGTTGATGGGGACGCCTGTCCTTTTCGGGCGTTTCATTAAGTTAGTGTGTACATGGGTGATTCCATAGCGGGTGATTCCGCAAAATGCATATTAAATTAATAAACGTTTATGAGTTTAGGGTGCACACTCATAATAAATTAAGGTTAGGATTTATTTCTAGCCAGTTGATTTATTTATGTAGCTGAAGACTGCTAGGTATTCACTTTTGTCGGTTTAATTGTATTATTTTACTAACGATTGAGCATTCAGTTGATGTGTAGAGATAACAGCAGTGGCGGAGGAAAGCATTGGAGGATAGCGAGTATTCGATTTATCATTTATATTTTGATAGGCGCCACGTCTATATTTTGTCATGCCTATTTATTGAGGCGTTGGATATTTATTATTATTTTGTATGCGCATGGGCGCACGATTATGTTATTTCTACTTGGACATTGTATTGGGCATGCCAGACTCTTTGGGCACCGCCCATTAGCTTTATTCCTATTTTGTGTTAAAGCAAACTCAAAAGCTAAAAGCTCGCTATTTTGTAATTTGGGCTATTGTTTGAGCTTGAAGATGAATAATACATAAAATACATGCTTTGTGGAGCGCTCACACAAGGCATGGGGGAGATTACACCCAATTGGTCTCTTGTTCATGTCGTTCATGCTTTTTACCTTGTAATTTGTGCAAAAAGTAGAGTTCTATTGTTCTTGGGGACCTTCCGGCATTCACTACGCGAGCGTACAACATCCGATCTGTGCACCAGAACCTCCAGTTCCTTGATCCATAATTGTTTCATTTTCCATGAAAATTTGCTCTTTTATGCATTATGGGGTGTTTTTGCATTGTAAAATTGGCTCCAAAATCTGTTCTTACTTTTTCCCTTATTTTCAAAATCTCCAACACATCTTGCATGAATAGATATTCAACCCTCTCGATGGTGATAACATGGAGAGAAGTAAGGGGTGGTTTATTTCTCAGCATCTTAGCAGGGCAAGGAGCGGGTGTACAATAGCTAAGCTCTGTGCTATCTCTTTGCTTAGATCAAGAGTGATTTCCTCAAGCTTCCTCTCAAAATACTGGCCAAGATGTGGCTAAGAGGGTGCATTGATATCTTTCTCACTGTCCTCTTACACATTAGTGCTCACAACAAAGATGGCAAAGGCTATATCACACTCAAAGATATCCATCGTGGGATGGTCCTAGGATGAGGTGGGTATAGCTCTAACATGAAGTCATTGCCCCACATATACAAGAGCTCGGTTTATTACCTTTGCATGGCTCGATTCAACACATAGACAATACAAAAAGTCTATAGGAATCCACCTAAGAGTAGGATTTAGAATGGACCAAGTGAGAGGATTTGCCACATCACAAAATGATGCCACTATGCTAGAACTAGGATCTACCATGGAGGAAAGTGAGCTCTCTAGAGTTAAGGTCATGCAAAACCTCGAGTAAATTTGGTCTCCTATAGGTGCATAGCGTGTGAAGCTAATCCATGCAGCAAAGGCGAGAGTAGTAGCCATGGCACAGAGAGAGAGAACGAAGGTGAGCACAAGTATGGAGAAGTAGAGAATGAAAGTAAAAATGAGTTTGAAGATCTAACTTTTATGTATCAAGGGTTTTATATAAAGGTTCTTATAAAATTTTTAGTCTTAAAGTTTCAAATTAAAACCCTAACCATAGATACTTCATTTCAGTAATTTAAAGCCACCATCAAAATTACTCAAATAGCTTCACTACACTTCATTATATCCTCAAATATGTTTGGATTGCTAAGTATGCTCAAGTCTAACTAGAGAAAATATTGGATTTAAAAAAAAGATATTTAAACAGAACAACTAGAAATCTAAATGCTTTCAACACTTATTTTCATTCCTTCCAACAATAGAGCGAGTGCTCAAAGAATGAGTAGAAGAGAGGAGCTACAATATATCATCATGCAAATGCAATATTCCAAAGGTTACAAAACTCTAGCTTGTAATTTAATTGTGGTTTTAACCAGTGTGATTGACTAATTACAACATATATACTCACGCTTGGATCACAGTAAACCAAAATTATAAAAATTAAAAGTACATAAAAGTCTTAAAATTTTTTATATTCGCTCTTTATAAAATTTTTTACAAGGATTCCACTATCTCAAGGATATGTGAAGAAGCACATTGCTTACATGTCACGGATTATTCACTACAAGTCTTGACCTTTCTATTATCAAACTTGAAATAGAAGTTGCACATGGGCTCATTGGACATTAATTGGATTTCTTATCTCAGAAAAGAAATGGGCCAATGACTCTCTACATTGACTACAAAAGGATTATGACCATTCCACAAGATATATGCGTCTAATCTCGGGTATCTTGATCCAAGCCGACCCACTTCCCTCATAAAAGTCACTATCTTCTATATCAAAAGCAAATGCAAAGAGTTTTTCTAAACAATGAAATACTTGTAATTAAAACAAAAAATATGGTAAGTAAACTTGACTAACACAAGAATTCATCTAAGCAATACCTATATCTATTAAATCAAGGCATACAAATCAGTTAAAGAAATTTACATGAATGTAAGATCTGATTGGTTGACCCTATTCTCAATTATCTCATCAAAATGCGTTCTTTTGACTTGCCATGACTTGTCCATAGGTGAATCATCCATTCCTTGGATGGATATTTGCATTGATAAGCAATCTTCATTTTCTTCAGAACCTCACATGGACAAAAAAAAAGTGCAAACAATGAAAATGGAATAAACCAACTAAGATGCATAGCTTTGGAGCCCATGGTAGGTTTCATAGCACTATTGATGTTAGATTTTATCTTGAACTCTAAAATTCTACCTTTTCAATGTTTGCTGGGGTCTACAACATCCTTATGCTTCACCTTGAAACTCCTTCTAGTACTTGGATGTATCAAAATCCAATCCAACTTATAGTATTTATCACAAATTCAATGACTGCTATTATCTTTTCTATTGAAGACCTCCATTGCAAGTATATTACTGATGTTTTTTCTCCGTGAAGACATCTATATTAACCAAATATAAAAGTTACCTATCAGCAAGTTTTTGTGCTTTTATTATTACATGTAAGTGAATTTGTCCTATATAGAATCATTAGTATAACAATATTTTCATGCATAATCATCCCTTTGCCATTTCACATATGCAATTCTAATATTATGCAATGCTATGAGACTGTAGCACACTGATGCTATCTCATGCTATTCCATGGTTTTAGAATCTAAATAAAATTATTCTAACAAGATAAAAAACTAACAAAATATTTTCTTATTCATAGCTTTTTAATTGTGTATTTCTAAATACAAAAATTATTAAGGTTGCAAACTTAGTGTTCAATCTAAACTAGATATTTCTTTCCATCGATCCTAACTAGATGTCAACAACAATACTTCATAAAAAATAATTATATCTAAACCATAGAGAGCAACATGCTTGAGAAACTTTGTAGCCTTCAACCCTAAGGCTGTTAGAAAAGAAGTCGATTTTTGGATAATAGGTTTATCTCACTGAGATGAAGGCCTAGGATACAATAGCAAAATGTAGTTTAGCTTAGAATATGCATAATTTGAAAATGCTTTCTCAAAATGAAATGAAATTTAACCATGGAGAAGTTTTAAAAAAGGGACATTGTACCTATAATTCTTTTCATAAAGAATCCTAGAGATGTTGAACAAGAAGTTGAGTTATTATAAGATCATTGTTCCTCTAGTGTGAGATTCCTGGAGTGCAAAAACAAAATAAATCTCAACATGCATATAACTTAAATAGGCTTTGTCCAAATGAGCTGAAATTTAACCATGGAACAAAAATAAAAAAAGACAATATACCTATGACTCTCATTAGAGAGAAGCCTAAAGATGTTGATGAAGTTGAGTTTTTAGAAAATCATTGTTTTTCACTATGGGAGATTCTTGAAGTACAAAAACAAAAAGAAAAGATTAGTATGCATATAATTTGCATAGATTTTGTCCAAACGAGATGAAATTTAATTATAGAGCAAAAAAAAGACAATATACATATCTCTGTTTATAGAGAAATCCAAAGATATTGAAGAAGGAGTTAAGTATTTTAAAGATCATTGTTCTTGACTGTGAGAGACTCCTATAGTATCAACACAAAATAAAGTTCATGTCAAAGTATACATATAACTTACACATGTTTTTCCGAACAAGATAAAACTTTACCATTGAACATCCATGGAAGAGAACAATATATCTGCAAAGTTTTGTTAACAAAATCTCAAGGCTTTCGTAGAATAAGCTCCACTCTCATAAAACATGTGAAACTCACTGTGTTTGTGTAGAGGCAATGAAATTTCACAGGGTTATAGATATGGCAAGCAACAATGAGGTTGTAAAATTTCATCAGGAAAGAAGAATCGCGGAAAGAGAAATGATAAATTTGAGTTCCACCTAAAGAAAAGGGGGAAATTGAAAAGGGGGGATATGAAAAATCAAACATAAAAAAATGATAAAAGAAAAATTCAAGTCACAAACTTTCAGGAAGTGATGTCTTTGTATTCCCCACATTTCCCCTTATTTTATTATTGAGGGAAGATTTGGGCCAAGATATGGCTACAAGATTCATGTTACATGAATTTGGAATCCTAGCTCTCTCATTGGTTAGGTCTATTTTTTAATTCACTCCTTAAGGGGCAAAAAAGAGAGTCCAAATTTCTACTAATGCTTCCCTTCACCAACTACTACAAAGCATCCCCCCTAACTAACCAGGTAGTTTTGGAAACATAGTTCCTAATCTAAGCATTCCCTAACTAGCTACTACAAAGCATCCCTTGACTAACTAGGTAGTTCTTGAAGCATAGTTTCTGACCGAAGAATCCCATGACTAGCTACTAACAAAGCATTCCCTGACTAACTAGATTGATTATAAAATGTAGCTCTTGACCTAAGCATCCTGTTTTGGTTTGGATAGCAAGCATTTGATTGGTTTATGCTCTACCATTGATGCTTATGGGGAATGCTTGCAATGTTCAGATGATGCATTGATGCTCTAGAAAAGCTTTGGACTAATTAGAGCTTAATTAGCTCAGTCACTGAAGTAATTATTGTTGTCATAATAGTTTTGATAGCAAGCACACAATTATGAGCTTCATGGTTTGAATGTAATTAGGTAGTTTGTGAAACAAGCACCCCTGACCTAGGTAATAAGCATCTCCTCTTGACTAGCTAGGAATTCTTGAACCAACCTTCCACTAATCAACAAGTAGTTCCTATCCTTGATGTAAGCATCCCATGACTACCTAGGTAGTTCTTGAATGAAGCATCCCTCAACTAACTAGATATTTTTCAAATCGGGCATCCCTTGAGTAACTAGGTAGTTCCCATCCCCTACCCGATACATCCCATGACTAGGTAGTGCCTTCAACCAACCATCCCTAACCTAAGCATCCCATTACTATAACAAAGTAGTTGTTGAACCAAGCATAGCCATCCCCTAACTAGAAACCTAAGTAGCTCTCAATATGAAAACCACTAAGTAGCTACTTAGAGAGTCTAGGCAGCTAGAATATTAGCACGGTAGCTAGTTCTTCATCATCGAATTGGTAGCTAGCTACCTAAATATCTTCACACTTGGAAGTATGGCCACCTAGGAAATTTCTCATCTATTAATTATCTAGCAAACCAGCTAGTTGCACACTTAATATTGTAGCCACCAAGCTAGGTATTCTAACTTTAATTGGAATTCCTACTAGGTAGTTATTTAGCTGGAATAATTGATTGATTCATCACTTGAAAAGCTACTAGATGACTAGATAATCACTTGGTGATCTAGCTATGATACATGCTACCTAGTTGAGCTTCATCTATGCAGATTGGTGAAACACAAGCCAAGATAGTTACTTGTCTAAAGGTCACCTAAATACCAAACAAGTAGGTAGGTGCCTAAGTACTTCCAACCTAAGAGTCAACAGTGCATGCTCTAACATTTGGTGATTTTCATAGCCTTGCTCTATTGTGAGTAGTACCTCTTCATGAGCACGAATAGATGCATCTATGCCAATGGCACCTCTTGAATTCATCTACTCTGTGCCAAGCTAATTCATTCCTAACAAGGCTCAAACTGAAACCCCTCTTTCTATTGATTATTAGGCATTGCTGATCACAATAAGAGAAGGATCCTTTTGGTTGGATTTCCAAGCAAACATGCAAAAGAGAGAGAGGGATTGCGGTTGAGACATACACAACCATACTCGCACGCACGCACACGCATACGCGCGCGCACACACACACGCACACGCACACGCACACGCACACACACACACACACACACACACACACACACACACACACACACACACACACACACACACACACACACACACACACACACACACACACACACACACACACACACACACACACACACACACACACACACACACACACCGCACACACACACGCACACGCACACGCACACGCACACGCACACGCACATAGAGAGAGAGAGAGAGAGAGAGAGAGAGAGAGAGAGAGAGAGAGAGAGAGAGAGAGAGAGAGAGAGAGAGAGAGAGAGAGAGAGAGAGAGAGAGAGAGAGAGAGAGAGAGAGAGAGAGAGAGAGAGAGAGAGAGAGAGAGGAGCAACTCAAATTCATTACTAGGGCACTGTTAAACAATTACAAAAAAAAAATCACTAATAAGTGGAACCATGCATGTTTTTTAAGAAAAGGCATAAAAAGTTACCAAGATGCCAAAGAGTTATTCATTATCATTCTAACCATGAGCCTATCTAGAACTAGCATCATCCTTTCTAGCCATATCGTAGACAACCTGTTTCGATACCTCCTTATTGTGTTATCACCCTTTTCTACTCATGTGTCTTAGACAACCTATTTTGGTACCACCTTACTATTGTTTCACCATTTTTTATGAAAATTTATTCTTATTACAATAATGATTCAAATCTATATCAAAACTCCATGCAAAGGCCAAAAAATGAACCACCAAGTCTACCCTCAACTAGCATTGAGGCCTTCAAGAAGATCCACTCGGTCTTGTAGAGGATAAGCTAGTACTATAACACCTAAGGAATTATAACAAAGCTCCCCTCACTCCTTAGTGTCTCCTAGCTTGATAACAACTCCCTGCAGAGAGGTTTCTTATGTCTTGTGCGAGTCCTAGAATCAAAAACGGTAATCTAGGTCTTTGGTGAAGAGCTAATATAAGTAACCTTAGGGATGGCCTATGCACATCCAAGGGTTAACTTGTGTTGGATAAATTATTTCTTAAAATCCAAAAATAGTTCAAACATTCCTTTGAATATAACAAGTAGTATGATAAGTATACTTATGCATAAGTGCTCTTCTAAGCCCTAAGCTTACAAGCATAAGTTCCACATGATTTAAGTCATGGTTTTTATATTATATATTAAACTTTGCTAATGAGATGCCTTTGTTTGGTCTTTTATCCCTAAGCTTACAAGCATAAGTTCCACATGATTTAAGTCATGGTTTTTATATTCTATATTAAACTTTCCTAATGAGATGCCTTTGTTTGGTCTTTTATCCCCAATCTAAGTAATAATAATAACATGACACTTTTATTCAAAGCATCAAAGGATATCCTTCTTGAAAGATCCAAGTATAACTAAGTAATCTTTTATTTTGATTTCAAGTTTTTTTTTCTATTCAAGATTAAAATTCTCATGAAGATACTTTGTTAGATAATTTTTTCGTAATGGCTCAGTGCTTTTTTAATTTTTGCTAGCTTGAGAGATCAATTTCTCTCTACTATTTAATTTTATGAGATAATTGGGTATAGTATTTAACTATCATCCCTAATAAACCTAATTTTATTGACTTTTATTACATAAGAGAATTTTCTTCAAAATTACTAAAGTTAGCTTTGATTTACAATAAATTTTCTTGATCAATCATTTCATCATTACAATATAGAAATTCAATTCTTTTGGAAGTTCTAAGCACATACTTGGAACCATCATAGTAGGGGTTATTCTTGTTGAAAGTTTCTCCTAAGCGCCAATGTTTTTTTTCATCTACTTTAACAGTATCCACAAGGATTTTCATACTCAAGTAGTTGAATCTTAACTCATTATCATCTCCTAACCAATATTCATATTATTGTTGTATTGAAAATACTTTTTCAAAATACAATAGAGACACGTAGACTTGAGTTGGCATAATAGCGATTGTATGCACTACTCATCTAACTTTAATCTTCCCTCATTTTGGGGCCATCTTTCATACAACAATTATCCTATCACGTCTTCAACGGCTTGCATGACCGCAAGTTAATGCGTGTTGGACATAAGCATAAGTTCTTAGGAAAGTATAGAGTTTAGTTTAGCAAGAAGAAAGTCTTAGCTTGGGAGGAGTAAGCTTTGATAGTAAGATAAAAGAGGTGATATAAGATTCCTAGATCCTAAATTAAGGATTTTCTATATATTCTTGGATAAGTTTAGGATATAGAGTAGGAGATACAACAAGGGTAAATATGGTAATTGGGTGAGATAAAAATAGGGAAAGGGGGTTGATATTAGTGGTTGGGATTGATTTGGGAAAAGGCAGATGGGGACAAGGAGAGTTACTTGTAGAGGCAAGATGATTTGTAAGGAGGTGTAACAAAGTAGAAAAGACACTAATATTTCAGAGAGAATAAGTGAAAATACTCTAGCCACACTAGCATGAGTATATAAGATGTAAAAGGATTTTTTTCTACCATCATTGAGTAATAACATTCCTCTTCATCTTCTACCTTCTTATCTATAGCTTTTATGGCTTCTCAGCATTTCTCTCTCTTCCTCCTCTCTTTTTATTACCTATTTTAGCCTTTCTCTCTCCTATATATTCTCTTTATCTCTCTTCTTCTATTTTCTCTCTCCTTTTAGGCCTTTTCTTGCAAGTGATATCAAATCTTAGGCTTTTGATCCATTTTTTTTTCAATTTCTCCATATCTATTTTTCTATTTTATCTCAGAAAATCCAAGGTAGTAAGTACATTACACATATGGTAGGGACTTGCAAGCCATCTACATGTAGCAATTACTATTTTCTACTTGTCCAAAAAGGCCCAAAAAACATGATGAAATTTTTCTCTAGTTTCTATATTATTCCAAATATCATTTTTGTCCCAGATGATCATTATGGTATTCCTTCTAGCCTTTGACAAGCTGTGAAGCTTCAAGATTTAATATAAGTGGTTGAGTATTCTTCTTCTCTTATAAGCTTTTGCAAACCCTAGCTATGGTAGCCATGAAAACTTGGTTGCAAGCTTTGAATGTTCAATGATCTCTTAAGGAGAACACTTCATTTCAACCCATGAAGGATTCATCTTCAATAAGCATTCTTTAAGGAATTTAATACATTGGAGCAAGATTCACAAGATTACATCAATGGTATGTCCCATGGAATCAAGATATGGGACAAATGGACATAATATTTCAATTTATTGTCTGTAATAGTTGGATATTTCTTTGAGGCTATCATAGTGATACCACTAAGAGAGGCTACTTTTGAAGACTAAAGTGAAGGACAAGGAGCAAGGATTCAAGCTCGGGGTGTTCACTATATGTATATCCTCTACATTAGGTGCATTCAAGGTCTATAAATATCCTTATCTGTGAATTTTCATTGAATACAACACAACCTTTTCCTATTCAATTGGTAAATAATCCCTTTATATTACACCATTTTGTATGTAAAAAATGTATAAAAATGGTATTTTAAAGATACCTTAATTTGAACCCATGTGATGCATACATATATTCATGGTGATCTCCCCGAGGATTCAATCAAGCAAGCAATTGTTAAGAAGCTCTGTCATTCTCTCTATCTTTTCCTTAGATAATACCTATGGAGGTATCGAAGTTAGGGGAGAGAAAAAAATCAAATTGATATGAGATTTGGTGTGCAAGAAAAATGTTATATATGTTGCAAATATGCCCTTTAGGGCTATCCTACTATATTTTTGGCCATGTAAACTGTTTTAGGCCCCATTTAGCTCTATAAGGTTGTTGACAACAATTTCAATGCATGCTATAATTTTTGATGTTTTCGCCATTCTCAAGTGCACATGTTATACATTTCAAATCTATAAGTTGTAGGTTTAGTCAAGAAACAAATACAAGTCTTATTTGCAAATAGATTGTAGATTATATGTAATATTGAGTAGGTAGTGAAAAAGGGCACCTTGTTTATTACTATGTACATATTGTGAAAGGTTGCAAAAGACTTCTTGTTTGAGAAGCTAGACAAGAATGACTATCCATCATGCAAGTTTTGTGTGACAAAATTTCTTATTGAAAAAGGTCTCTATGAGTTTATTCCGTGTGAAGAAAATAAACAAGAGCTAAGTGATCTTATGACTATATCAGAATTAAAGGTGTAGAAAAAATGAATATAAAAGACAAACAAGTAATGTATGGATTGTGTGCAGTCATTAATAACACTATATTGGGGTTTATGTGAGAAATGTAAAAAATTCACTTGCAACTTGGATAACCTTTGAAAATATGTTTTCAGTAAATCCAAAGGTATGGAACTCAACTCAAGCATGAGTTGAATACTTTGAAGAAAGGAAATATGTCTATAATTGACTATGATTTGAAGGTAACAAGCATTGCATATGGCTTAGGAACTATTAATGCAATACCTTAGGACAATGATGATTTGGTTTCGTCTACTTTGGGTGGCCATAATAATGAGATGATTGGAAAATCTTTTGTTCTTTCTATGTATGTACACAAGCCACTTTCAAATTTTGGTGAGCTCATCTCTCACATGATCACTAAAGAGATTAGCATGTAGGGTAAACCATCTGAAAGAAATAGTGCACAAGTCTAAGAATTTTACTCAAATTTAGAAAGGAGATGTGGTAGATCCTCTTCGAGAGATTCCATGGTGATCATGGATATGGTTACTACTATAGCTAATGCTATCCCAGTCAAATTAACCCATAAAGCTTTTGACATCGCTAGAAACTTTATTAAAGAGATATTTCGACTACATAGGCTCCCAGAGAGAATCATCAGTGATCGTGACACTCTCTTTAACCTCAAAAATCTAGACTAGTCTTTTTTAAGCCACTCGAACCTAGCTATGTTTTAGCATGACATATCACCACCAAACCGATGGGTAAACTAAAAGACAAAGTAGAGTTTTAGAGAAAATTCCAAGTGTTATTTTAGCCATGAACCAAAAAGGTGGATTGAATACATTCATTGGTAGAATACACATATAATGCTTCATTGCAATGAAGTGTTAGGATGATTATGTTCCAGGATTTTTATGGATAGGAGTACTTATCTCCCCTAAATTCCTCTAAATTTACTCAAGACAAGCACAAGGACTGCATAAATGCTCAGAGCCAATATAATGGAGATCAAGGGATCAACCATTCAACTCACAAAAACAACAAAAATCGGCTCAAAAAAACAAGTCAATTTAGTCCTCAACATTGGTTTAGACTTTTTTTTAATGCCAACAAAAGATTATCAAATGCTAAGAACATTTATTTAGTAACCAAAAGAGAGTGTCTTGGTATGATCTACTCCATAAAAAAGTTCTAGCATTATTTTCTCAAGCATATCTTTGTTTTCATGTGGATTATTTAGTGTAGAAGTGAATGCACCTGACGTAGAGCCACCCAATCCTCCATTGTCATGGTATGAGGAGATGATGATTTTTCTAGAATTAATTGGAGTGCCTCCACCTCATCTCCTAAAGGACCAATGAAAATGATTGGTTCTTTGGAGTTGGAATTTTGAAATTTCCATGGGGCACTTGAACTATCGCATTCTCTTTGGAGCACTGCAAAGAGTGGTTCTTCCTGCGAAGCATCCTCCTATCTTGGAGAGAACCCATCAAGGAATTGCTAGTGGCCACTTTGCTACTGAAGCTACAACTCATAGAATCCAGTAAGTTGGATTATAGTGGTTGACCATTCATGGCAATGTTTGCAATTGGATCCAACACCGATTCATGTCAAAGATTGGGCTAGCTTGGAGTCAGAGATTGCTTGCTACTTTGATCAATCTTGCATTTGGAACCTTTTTAGAAATGGTGATTGGACCTCATTGGTCCCATCTCTTTGGCTATGGCATACACAAGAAACAAGTATATCTTGGATGATAATGGATTATTACACCAAATGGGTTGAATCATGGGCCCTACCAAACAATACGATGAAATCATTTGCCAAATGCCTCTTTAAGGATATCTTCACAAGATATGACACTCCCATGGAACTTGTTAGTGATAGAGGTAAACATTTTATAAATAAGGGTGATCAAGGAGCTCACATCATTCTTTTTGATTGTACATAAGAAATCCTCTCATTACTATCCACAAGCTAATGGCTTGGCTAAGTCCATCAACAAAGTCTTGTATAAAAACTTAACCAAGTTGGTAAACCAGAATGGAAAATATTGAGATACTAAGCTTTTTGTAGCACTATGAGCTTTTTGGACATCCTTCAAAGTTGCCACTACTAGCATGACTGCCAACAAGCTCACCTTTGGTCTTAGAAGCCATTACCCCCTTGGAATTTGTAGTCTTGAGTTTTTGACTCTTGATGAGTTATTGGATCATTTTGGAAGAATCACTATGGGTTTTTGACTCTTGATGAGTTATTGGATCATTTTGGAAGAATCACTATGATTCTGGATGGAAGCCATAGCCCAATTGGAAGAAGATTGGATTTGCAACACGTATATTCTATCTGGGTTCCAAGCCCAACAGAAACACCAAGTCAACTCACTATCCAAGAAACCACTATTTCAAAAGGGCTAGTCTTTAAGACCCAGATGGAAAAACTTCTAGGCAAGCTCAAATTCTGGTGGAGCAGTTCTTTCTGCTGCTTTCATGATTCCGATACTAATTCATTCTACTTAACAAATTTACAAGGCAAGGTGCTGCCGAAGTCTATCAATGAATTTTAACTATGCCACTATCATGCTAATTGCCCCTAGTGCCCATTTTTGATCAAACAAGATTTTCTTATTTCTAGTTCACCATCTGATTCTGGCATTCCATGCCCACTGGTCACTTGCCTCCACATCAAGTGGCTCTCTGAAGTTCCCACTTGTGTTGGCATGACACTCATTTATGGGACCTACTTGTTTGATGATATCCCTAGTGGCGGCATAGTTCCTTGGAAATCTCATTCTCATCATACTTGATTATGACCCATTTTGTTGACATGGGATACATGCATTGTCCAGGATGAGACTGACCCACCCACACTCCACCTAGGTGGTGGAGGAGATCTTCGTCCCCATGACCAACAAAGAGTATCGACTGAGAAGCCTCCTTGCACCACATAAATCAAATCAAGAGGCCCTCAAGTTCTTGGTTGGGGCCCTCTACCCATAGGAAAAGGTATAAGAGGATAGCTTCTCTATTCTTCTCGCCTTCTTCTATTGATGTTTCCTAGCCTCATATTCCTTGGGATTGCCTCTGTCAAGGACAAACATGTTTCCCACTGATTGTCCATTATCAAGGCCATGAAGGTGATGTGTGGGAAATACTTCACTCTCCTCTTTTGGCCCACTGCTTTGATCCACCCCTCCATCTACTTGCCTCGTTAGGGATAGACATCCCCGAGTCTCACCCTGAGAGATACGAACAACTTCAAAGTCCATCCCTATCCCTCTTGAGAACCCCATGGAGAAAGAAAAAGGATAAGAAGTCAAAAAGGAGGTCTCTCTTTCCATGGAGAACACCAAAGACCAAGTCCTCAAAAAGGAGGACCAACTAGAGAACACCCTCGACTAGCAAGCCATCGTTGAAGATCACTCCTAATAGTAGGAGACCCCACAATCCTCTTTACTCAAGAAGTCCACTTCAGCCACCAACCTCTTCATCAAGTTTTCTCTCCTCAAGTAGAAAGGCCAACTGGTCACAAGACAATTGAAACCACCCTTACTACCTAGCCTCTCACCACCACTACATCCTTGCCACTTGAAATTCATTAATGGGTTTTTGACTCAATAGTCGCACTAGCAACAAGAGCTCATCATGCAAATCAATCGCCTCGAGTAGACAGATACTGCCCTTTCTGAGTAGCTCAGCTAGAAAGATGTTGCCCTTTACAACCATTGGACAATGGTGGCTAGAGGCATGCCAACATGCCCAATTCACCTTTATCGATGACATTCAGAGTCGAGGCCATTAGTAGGAGAGGAAGAACGCTTTTCTCTAGGCACATATGGCTAGAGCAGAGAACTTGAATAGACATGACCTTGATCTCCCTAGAGATAATTGAATATGTAATAAAGCTAAAATGCTTAGCATAAATGCCTTAGTCTAGGGTAAGTATAAAAGGTGGAGGTGTGACATGTGTAGCATCTTTTTGTCAGTTTACAAACATTTATTGTTTGAGGTCTCAACCTCCCACCATTTAAGAGGGTGAATACTCTTGGCCACCATAGCTTGGGGTGCATACCTTGCTGCAACCTCTCATCATTTGATTCTCAACCAATATTGGTAATACCATTTCTTGCCAAGCCACCTTGGCTATGGGTTCCTGGCATTTTATGTATATTTGTTGTATTTTCAGTTTAAAATCTTGCTGTGGAATTTAGCTTTATTACATTGGTATCAGATCATGGACTTTGATCCATGGGAAATGTCACTTTCTTGGAAAATATAGTGATTGGGAGAGGAACCAGTTAACTGGAGCACCAAGATTTGGTCATAGGGTTTGGTACAGTTCAAACCGTGACTAGACAGAGTCTTCTGCAACAAGTTGTGACTAATTTTGAAGGCTTTTGAAGAAGATCTTGAGGAAGATGGAGGTTCTTGGTTGAATTAGTAGGACTAGTCAAATGGAGATCCATTTTGAAGGCTTTTGGACCTAACTGAAGTCTAAGTGGGGTTACAGTGGTTAAACTGAGATTACTTTTTGGGGGGACAGTTTCTCTCTCTTCTCTTCTCAAGCTTTTCTTCAAGCTTTCATGGTGGACCCTGACTTTGCTCTTCTTCCTTGCCTTCATTGGCTCAAGTTGTTGAGAATCTGCCAATCACACCCTATGTATGCCCCTTTGTATGGAACAACTAGGCTAGGAAGATTCAGTTCATTCTAGGAAGAGAGACAGATCCCATAGGCACAGTGATGAAATGTGCTACCAAGCAATCCTATATAATGATGTACTTGACTATCACTTTCATATGATGATAATGCAATAGTACTTGTCTCTTTTTGTCAAGTCTCTGTGTCATTGTCAGTCTTACACAAGATTGTGTTTATGAGTTCAAGTCTCAATCTTGAAACCTAATTCACTTGTGTAACAGTTGTCTTCTTTGTCAATGTCAACATGAGTAGTACCTTCATCTTCCATCCTCCATAGCTTCCGCCTTTGCCATGCTCTAGATCCCGCATTTATTACATGGTATCAGAGCCCAGTTGGGCATGGCATTGCTTCTATAGCCTCTCTTGATTCCTCTCAACCTCTATCCAGCTCACATCCAACTCAGTGTGAGTGTATGACTCCAATCTCTCACTTGAACCCCATAGCCACTGTTTGGCAGCCATAGCCAGACAGGACATACAGCACTTGGAGCTTCTATATCTCACTCTACAGGCCATCTTAGCCCATGATTCCTTCTGGAGAAACATTCCTCTACTCGTGGCGAAGCTCCCTGATACATCACAATCCAACATTGCTCATCATCGAGCCCAGCATTGCGAAAATTCGAGCTCACTGTTCAAATCTGCACTGTTTCCTGTCGTACTGCTGGATCTCCACGCACAAGTTGCGATTCACTCTGCAACCATAGGGCTTTGTAAGCCCATGACCTAAGCTACCTCCAGCTCGAGTTTGACGTCGGATGATCGTGTTTGTGGGCTGATCAACAGAAAACTCAGTCAGGCTGAAAACCCTAACTGTGGGACTCCATAGCTTTTTCCACTCAAGCTCATAAAACCACTTCTTTTTCTCAGTAATGCTACTTGGATCACCCTATTGACATCTAGATTCACTGATTTAGTCAGTGCCACACATCAAGGAGGAGAAGTTCTTGGAGATACTTGGATATTTTCAAAGATTGGAAGACCAAGCATTCAAACAACCACATCAAGCTCCTCTTCCAACTCATCCTTCTCACTCTTCTCACTCAACTGAAGGTTTTGCTAATCTGATTTGAGTATTTACTCAGTGTTCAACAAGATTTTACCAGCAAGGAGGGGACTCAAACAATGGGTTCATCAAGAATCACCATCTTCAACTCTAGTATCCCTTGATACTTAAGAGTGTTGATTTAACACTATCTTCACTTGTGTTTTTTGACACACTGAAGATCAATTTGGTTGCCACTTACTCACAGATTTGAAGCAGATTCTTGGTCATATCTATGATAACCAAGAAGATTTATATGTGGATACACTTCATGAAAAGTAGCATGACTTATCTACACTAGATAGAAGATTTTTGTGATCTACTTGCAGAGAGACGTGGAGTTGCTCATACTAAAGTGCAATCAATGATTCCATCTAAAGTTTTTGAAGACACTCCAGTTACTTTGGCCATCATGAAAAATGAGATGTCTTTGCTTGAGGGGGACAAAGACATGGACATGAAGACTAAAGCTGCAAGCAAAGTCCATGGGGAACCAGACCAAGAAGACCATAAGATCAAAGAGCAAAGGAAGAAGGACAATAAGAAGATCAGCCATGAAGACCAAAAGACCACATCATTCAAAGCTGAAGAACCAAAGATGAAAGACAATAATATTTTCCATGCTGACAAAGAGAAATCATATGCTGAAAAAGACCACAAGGGCCTATCGGTCCTTGTCTCTCATTTTCTGTTTTAAAAGCATTGTACCTGCCTTAATGTTCCTTTCATAAGCTTGAAAAAAACTCCTCATGTAGCCTTGTACTACAGCCTCTGTACACTTTGTGAGGCCCCTGTTACAGCCTCTGGATGTCCACCATGTTTATAGTACCCACACTTAGCCTTTTCTACGACAGCCTTTGGTGTTTTGCCATGTTTGTGGTATGCCCACACTTTGCAGGTGCTGCTCTCACTAAAGCCTCTACACACTTTGTACTTTCAGGTTGTGATTGAGGAGGGGTGTTGAGAATTTGCAAATCACACCCTATGTATGCCCCTTTGTATGGAACAACTAGGCTAGGAAGATTCAGTTCATTCTAGGAAGAGAGACATATCCCATAGGCACAGTGATGAAATGTGCTACCAAGCAATCCTATATAATGATGTACTTGACTATCACTTTCATATGATGATAATGCAATAGTACTTGTCTCTTTTTGTCAAGTCTCTGTGTCATTGTCAGTCTTACACAAGATTGTGTTTATGAGTTCAAGTCTCAATATTGAAACCTAATTCACTTGTGTAACAGTTGTCTTCTTTGTCAATGTCAACATGAGTAGTACCTTCATCTTCCATCCTCCATAGCTTCCGCCTTTGTCATGCTCTAGATCCCGCATTTCTTACACAAGTGACCTCCAAGATCTTATTCTCCATGCTTCAAGCTTCACATAGAGTAGCATTATACCTTGATCAAGGCAACTAGCATGGGTAGGATAGTAGGATGTGCTGGCACATTTTGCGCTGAATTCCTGCACTGATTTCTCCACAAAATTTCAACAGTTGAAGCTTGGCTATGGTTAAGGCAAGCTTTGGCAAGGCTCTTTCAGATCTTCAGCAAGCATCAATGGTCTTCTTTCACTTCCTTGATCATTCTTGATCATTCTTTAGCTTCCAAAACCTTGGCTATGGAAAATTCAGGACAACAATGAATCTTTATTGAAATTTCTTCAAAAGGTCAGAGGGCTTTTGTTCTATCAAGTCTCCCTGGAGCTTCTCAACACTCAAGGGACTGACATTGATGCATTCTTGGATGTGAAGCTTCAAATGTGGTGGCTATGGAGTCAAAACAGGGCAACAAGCTTCAAGAATCCAATTCTTGGATTATTTTATTCAATTTCATGGGGCTTTTGTGTTATACCACTCCAAGAAGGTTTGATTGAAGCCACTCCATCAAGAATTGGTCTACATTGGGGCATTCAATCAAGATTGAGAGAATTTTCATTCTCTTGAATGCTTCAGTGTTTGGTATTTTCATTAATTCTTGATTCTATCAAGAATTTGGATTCTTCAAGGCTCAAAGCATCTTCTCCTACAAGCATTATGGATATTTCTTTAAGCATTGGATTCTTTTAAATCATTGGAGCTCTCTATTGGAAGTAATGCTTATGCTACACGGAAGCAACCATTACGGGACAATTTTTTTGTTTCAAGTTGGGGCTATACCTTTCAATTTGGATCAATTTGATGGTGGATTTTATAGAGTATTGACCAATTGTGGTTCATCTACCATTCTTCAACAACAATCAAGAGGCAATTCTTGTTCCCTACTCTTAATTTCCCTATTAATCCACTTGTTCAAGCTTTCCAATTATTGAAAGGGAAGAAATTAAGATAAAATCATTGATGTCATGACCATATAGTACCTTACCTGGGGCTGATTGATGTTGTTTACTAATTTTGAGCTCTGTCCATTCATAAATTGATGCCCAAATGATTGCATAGATTGATTCATTACTCGTTGCTTTGTTGCTTGATCAATCCATGTTACAAACTCATGCAATTTCCTTTCATTGATGCTTAAGAATTGCTTAACCTCTAACTTTGGGGTTTTTGTGATTCAATTCATTAAGAATATCCAATAAATTGTAAAAGGTGAGCATAGTAAATCAGTGAGTCATTGATTACTATTGGTGGTAAGCCTTTCTCATCATCAGTTTTCATACATTTTACCCTTCAATTCTTGCATATCATGAAATGACAAAATCGTGATTTAGCCATGCATTGCATTCCCTGATTGTAGAACACTAGCTCTGCCATGTATATTTTGACTGAGGAAAAAGGTCGAAGCTGAACGAGATAACAAGACAAAAGAGAGGTGACCCTCCCTTGCTATTTAAGACTCTGTAGGGGTGCACAACTGATGCCAGGAGGCATATTTTACGGTGGATTCCATGCCACGGTGGATTCCGTGAGGTTTTACGGTGGATTCCGTAAACTTTGATGACTGGGGCTCATACACAAAGTGGATTCTTTGTGCGAGAAGTTTATGGGGACACCTGTCCTTTTCGGGCATTTCATTAATTTAGTGTGTACATGGGTGATTCCATAGTGGGTGATTCCGCAAAATGCATATTAAATTAATAAACGTTTATGAGTTTAGAGTGCGCACTCGTAATAAATTAAGGTTAGGATTTATTTCTAACCAGATGATTTATTTATGTAGCTGAAGACTGCTAGGTATTCACTTTTGTCGGTTTAATTATATTATTTTACTAACGATTGTGAATGCTTTAGTTGATGTGTAGAGATAGCATCAGTGGCGAAGGAAAGCATTGGAGGATAGCAAGTATTCGATTTATGGATTATATTTTGATGGGCGCATACCTTAGGCATGGCGCTTATATTTTGTCACACCTATTTATTGAGGCGTCAGATATTTATTATTATTTTGTATGCGCATGGGCACACGATTATGTTATTTCTATTTGGACATTGTATTGGGCATGCGAGACTCTTTGGGCACCGTCCATTAGCTTTATTCTTATTTTGTGTTAAAGCAAACTCAAAAGCTAAAAGCTTGCTATTTTGTAATTTGGGCTATTATTTGAGCTTGAAGATGAATAATACATAAAATACATGCTTCGTGGAGCGCTCACACAAGGCATGGGGGGGAGATTGCACCCAATTGGTCTCTTGCTCTTGTCGTTCATGCTTTTTACCTTGTAATTTGTGCAAAAAGTAGAGTTCTATTGTTCTTGGGGACCTTCCGGCATTCACTACGCGAGCATACAGCACCCGATCTGCGCACCAGTGGTATTAGAGCGAAGTTGAGATCAAGAGCTTCCAATCGCAACCCATCTCGTGCGAAGGCGGAGCTCTTGGAGCGATCGGGCTCTACGGTCAATCTCGTCGCGAATCGTCGATATAGGCAAATTTCTGGCGATCAAGAACCCCTGTTTCCATCATCGGATCGCAAAGGACCAGTCTGCAGAGGCGGAGGACCACTCCCAACTCTCCCTTATCAAGCCGTTTTGTACAGAGAAAAGAATAATTTCCATATCTCTCATTAAGCTTCAAAGCTTAAGTTTAAAAGTTATTAAGCTTAGCTAGAAGCTTTAAAAAGCTTCAATCTTCAAATCGTTAACAAAACGGCAGCAGTATCCCGAAAATCACGACGGTAGAAAACGGCCCCCCCCCCCCCCCCCCACGAAATTCGCTGTTGACAGTAGCCTCAAGCTACTAAGCTTAATCACATAAGCTCCTTAATCAAACAAGTCCTCACAAACTTCAGGTCACACCCAACCAACCAGATTTAGCAAGTCTGTCAAGTTGAAGTTCTGCAAGTCCGACAAAGCAAGCAAGTTCTGCAAGTCAACAAACTTTGCAAGTCACATTAGTCTGGTACTATGCAAGTCAGACAAGTCAACTGGAGTCAGAATTGACTTGTGCTCAAAACTCATAGAAGGGCTGTTTTTGCTCAGAAACTCCGAACTGCAAAGTTGTTCATTTGAAGGTACTCTTCCCATACGCAGGTTTGCTGAAGCATTTTCAGCATACGAAGAAAGATAAAACGCAAATTTTTCGAAGATTGTGAAAGCCACACCCAAAAATACATAAGCCTTGTATTCTCGAACTTGAGATACGCTCATCCCGCTAACTTGATTTTGAGTGAGAAAGGTCTTTTGAGTTTTGCAGGATGACGGAACCACATATGGATGATCTTATGGCTGAAGGTGACCTACCTGAGCCTACGATGGAGTAAAAGCTGGACTTAATCATGATGCAATTGGAAGAAGAATGAAGGGCTAGGCAAGCATTGCAAGTTCAACTGGCAAATTTACAAAGATCATCTACCGACAAAGAAGAACTCAAGCTGAAGATCTTATTCGACGTACCATCGACGCAACTCTCAAAGCTCAAACCATCTGCAAGGAATCAAAGATAAGTAAAAGAAGTTTCAAATTCCATACTTTCAATGGCATACGAGAAGGAAAAACTGTTCTTGCATTCATTAGTCAGTTTGACGACTACTTTCATGAGGAAACCTATGCAGAAAAAGATAAAATCAAGTGTGTCACTAATCATTTAGTGGACAGAGCATCTCTTTGGTGGACTGTTGTACGCAAGAGTATAGAATGTCCTGCTTCTTGGGAGAATTTCAAGAAGAAGTTCATGCATAATTTCCTTCCTCCACAATTTCATGAGAAAGCTATTAAGCAATGGGATCTTCTTTAGCAACGGTGTCGTGTTGCTGCGCATCCGAGTCGTATACACCTCCATTTCTTTTGTTGTGCATTTGTGTTAATTTCCGCGTGTGATTCATTGTTTGTGTGATGCATTTTAATAATCCGCATCCAATGTATATATTCCCTTAGTGCATGCGCATGATTTTGTTTGGATGCATGATGTGCGTGTATTAGAAAAATATGAAAAACTGATGCCAAAGGATCTTTGTCCTGCTGCTATTTGTTCTAGCTCTATGTGCAATGACAGCCTTGGTGCAAGTGTTTTGAAGATATGCTACAAGAAGGACATTTAAAGGAGGAAGCAGAGTTGCTGCAAGATATGCCTCTTGCAAATAATCTTGGTTGCTTGGATGTCAATGTTAAATTAATGCAAAAGGCATGGTGACATATTGCTAGCACAGCAATGCTTTGACAAAAATTATGCTCATGTCAGACTTTTATAAAAGTGCTGGAATGCGGGAAGAAGCTAATGAGATACAGAAGATGCGACAATGTTCCATGAGATTACATAAGAAGCTAGGAGAAGCTTTTGTTGAAATTGTCCACAGACTCTATGGTTTTGTGGCAGGAGACAAAAGCTGCATGGATTCTCGAGACATATACACAAAAATCAAGAGATTGGAGTTTCAGATAAATGAGGAAGGTCGCTTGCCTAATTTTGACATGTGAACAAGAAAAAGAAAAACTAAAAATAGAGGAGAAAAGGAAGGGGAAAAGAGACTAATTGGGGAGAGAATTCGAATAGGGAATGGAGGGAAGAACTGACGCCAGAGGAAAGAAAGTGGAAGGAAATCTTGAAGCGCTGGAGAACATAAAACTTCAGCACCGTGAAGGCAATCCTGTGATTCGTCGCCACCTGGAAAGTCTCCCGCTTCAGAGCTTTGATTCGATTTTAATTCTTGCGGATGAGAAGCTGGAGGAGAATGTTGTCATCGCTGATTCACGTTCCCTTGCAGCTCTTCTTTTAATTCGTGACATTCAGGTACGAAAAGGATCTTTGCCTGAAGTAAATGCGCCTCCAAAACTTCCAGAACGGATTCTATTCTGTGGTTGGCGACGAGACATACATGACATGATCAAGGTTCTAGATGCATTTCTTCCCAGTGGTTTTGAGCTCTGGATTTTCAGCGATGTGCATGTAGAAGAAAGAGAGAAAAAGCTCTTGGAAGGAAATAGGAGCTGAAGGGATGGGAGTAAGGGGATTGATCCGAAGAAAGACGATGGAGAAAAGACTAATTCAGAGGAAGCTACTGCCCCTCAAGGTGTGAAGATGTATCCTCTCGGTGGACATGAAATGTCCTACACGGATCATATCTCGAAGCGCAGCGAGGAGAAGGATTGTCTGTACACATGCCTCTTCACTCTTTGCTGTTGCTTCTGCTGTTATAAAACTTGCGAGTGCTGCCTCGACATTGTGTGTTGCTGTTGCACGTAGTCAGATGTCGTAACATTGTTCCGTTGCTTTGCGTGAACACTTCAAAGATGTCAGAGCTCTTCCTTTCTGGATTTGTTTATTCGTGAAGCCGAGCATGAGGTCGATGCTATCCTGGACAGAGAATGTCGAGTGGAGAGGAAGAATTGAATCCACAGTTTGATGCTATATTGGCTAAAAGCAAAGCAGAGGCAGCAACTGCATTTTTGGTGTTGACAAATCCTGTAGATAGCTGTTCAAATTTCTCTAGCTATAGCATTGCTTGTAGTCAATAATCAAGAAGAACTTTATAAGATGGTCTGTTCGGATGCTGACACTTGTCCTGATTGTGCCTTCAATCCGCTGCCATGTTCGGTAGGCACCCCAGCCGCAGAAGGGATAATAGCAAGTAATATGACATCTTAGGCGTCTCAAAATTCTGCTCCCAGGATGAATTGAAGAAAGCCTACTGTAAGGCAGCCATAAAAAACCATCCATACAAAGGTTGAGATCCAGATGTATGCATTGAAATATGTTTCTAAGATTTGGGGCTTCTTGGAAGGTTGCCACGAGTTTTATTGCTGCTGCTTAAAATGAACGACTGTTTACGAGCTGTGGACTGTGTAAACTTATATGTTTTTTTTTACATGAATAAAACAACTTGATAAGCCACACACACTTATACGTACCCCTGGTGGAAGCCTTTTCAAGTGTTTGTTACAGTTGTTTGGAGATGGAACAAAGTAGCACCTATTGATGACACACTTCTGCATGAAATACATGAATAAAACTTCACCCAAGTTTATGGGAGTTCAGTAATGCTGAGGTTCAAGTGGCCTTGATGTTGCTTTGATTTATATGCTGAAGGACTTGAACAAAATTTGTTTGTTGGCAGTTTCTTTGTTGTAACTCTACAAACTTGATAAGAAATATAGTGTTCTTCGGTATCAAAAATTGAGATCTTCTTGTCTCTTTCCTTGCTGTATCTTGAACCCCGTGTTTTGCAGCTCTTGCACGATCTCTTTGACAACGGGATCATGAGCCTATTCCTCAATATACAGAGCGTTTTTGGAATGCACTACTCCAGCTACGCATGCTTGAAGTCGTACCTGAAGCGACACACAAGCGCAAGTATATGTCTAGACTCCTTGGGCATTGCTACGCTGAAGTTAACATGTTCAAGCTTGTTACTCTTGAAGATGCCATTTCACTAGCTCACGACACTGAAGACAAGTTGCAAGGTAGAGACAGACGTCCACAGCAATTCCAAGCCAATGGTAACTATGGATCTAAACAATTCAATTCCAATTTTAGAAGATTTAATCCAGGTCGTTTCTCTTCATCATCTTTCCGTAAAAATTGGGCAAAACCACTTGCTTTACCATCCAATGTCAATCAAAACCCTAAGCCTGTTCCACAGCCAAACCCTAATGTCCCTAGACTTCCTGCCATTGCAAACAATGTAATCAAAGCCAAACCAATAGTATGCTATAAATGCCACTAGCCTGGACATCTAGCAACAAATTGCCATTCAAAGAAGCCACTTGCCCATATCAACTACCTTGGAGCAATGGACGAAGATGAACATGAAGATATGCCCGATTTCACAGAAGATGAGGATGATATTCCTACTCCTTCGGATACTTTACCGGGTATGCCAACTCCACATTCTTTATTGACTATGAAATGTTTGGTGCATGGAAAGGAAAAGATTATTTTGCATGATGACGGTAGCACTCATGATTTTATTTCAACAAAGCTAGTAAAAGAATTGAAGTTACAGACTGTACCTACGCATTATCGTATTAAAGCAGCATTCTTAGGCACTAGGTATAATGGTACACAGGAAGTGCATGACTTAGAGATTCAAATTGGACAATACACTGAAAAAAGAAATTTTCTAGTTGTTCCATTACAATCAAGTGACATTATTTTAGGTATGCCTTGGCGTCATCAGCATAACCTAGATATAGACTATTCCACACATTCAATGAATATTAATTTTCAAGGAAAATCTATTATATTATATGGTATGCATGCATCTAATGTTTTTCCACTACTTTCGCATACTCAAGCTAAACGTGCATTACGTAAGAGTAATAAATCCTATCTCATTTGGGTGAATAAATTGCAAGTAAAAGAAAATCATATGCATCCTAGGCATAAAGAATTTCTTGCACATTTTAAAGACTTTTGCCGAAGACCTACCACCTGGTTTACCTCCTTCACATCCAGAAGACCATAAGATAGATTTGATTCCTGGCACACAACCACCTTGCAAAGCACTATATAGGCATAACTAGATAGAGCAAAAAGAAATTCAGAGTCAAGTTGAGGAATTACTAAATAGAGGATTGATTAGACCTAGTAGTTCTCCATTCGGTGCACCTGTTCTGTTAGTCAAGAAAAAGAATAATATCTATCTGGACAAACTGCAAGGATCTGCTATATTTAGTAAAGGTGAGACTAGATACGTCAGACATATTCAAAACTGCATTTAGAACACAGTTTGGTCATTACGAATTTTTAGTGATGCCATTTGGATTGACTAATGCACCTGCTACATTTAGTAGACTGATGAACCGTATATTTCTGAAATATCAGTATTGTGTAATTGTCTTCTTTGATGATATTTTGGTGTTTAGTCAAAATGAAAAAGAACATTATGAGCATTTGTCATTGGTTTTCCAGTTACTAAAAGATAATCAACTGTATGCAAATCCAGAAAAGAGTGAATTCTTTAAAACAGAAATTGAGTATTTAGGTCATATTGTATCATCTGATGGAATTAAAGTTGATCCTAAGAAAATAGATGCAATATTGAATTGGCCTGTACCTAAAAACGTGCATGAGTTACGCTCATTCCTTGGTCTTGCTAGTTTCTATAGGAAGTTTGTACGTAATTTTTCATTACTTGCTTTACCACTGACTAAACTTCTGAAGAAAGGAATTGTCTATCATTGGATCGAAAATGAACAGAAATCCTTTGATTTATTGAAACATGCATTAACCCATGCCCCTGTCTTACAGTTGCCTGATTTTAATAGACCATTCTTTCTAATAGTGACCGATGCTAGTGGATCAGGAATAGGAGCTGTACTTATACAAGACAATCATCCCATAGCCTATTCTAGTTGTAAGCTGAAACCCTCTGAACTGAAATATTTCACATATGACAAAGAACTATTAGCAGTTGTACAAGCATTAAGACAGTGGAAACACTACTTAATGGGTTCAGAATTTATGATTAAGACGGATCAGCAAAGTATTAGAAATTTACTTAGCCAACCTCAAATCTCTGACCGACATATCAAATGGGCATCCTTTATTCAAAGTTTTCATCTTATCATTCAATACCAACCCGGAAAAGAAAATGTAGTGGGATGATGCATTAAGTAGAAGACCTGCCATTCATAATATTTCTGTTACATCTTTTGATTCTTTGATTGCTATGAAAGATACTTATCATCAGGATATTACTTTTCATGCTGATTGTAATAAATTAGTTCAAAATAACTTGATTCCTATTGATTCATTGTCATATAATGATGGATTTATGTTTTATGAAAAGAGATTGTGTTACAATTCCATTCCAATCTTTTTTTTTTGAATGAGATTCATTGTCCCCTATATCAAGGTCATAGAGGTATCATATCTACTTTACGAACATTAACTGAAGATTTTTATTGGCCGCATATGGACACTGATGTATCTAACTTTGTTTTTGAATGTTTGATTTGTCAAAGAGTTAAGAGACATCATGGTAAACGTTATGGATTACTTATGCCTTTGTCTATTCCATCTAAACCTTGGGAACAATTTTCTATGGATTTTATTACTGGTTTATCTAATACTAAATCTAACCATGATATGATTTGGACAGTAGTAGATAGATTTAGTAAACAAGCATATTTCATTCCATGTAAGAAAACTTTAACAGCATCACAAGCATCACAATTGTTTTTGAAAACTGTTTTCACTAACCATGGATTGCCAAAACTTATTATTTCAGACCGTGATTCTAGATTTTGTAACAACTTTTGGATTATTATGTTTGCTAACCTAGGTACAAAGATTGATTTCTCATCTGCATTTCATCCTGAAACTAATGGACAAACAGAAGCCACTAATAGCACTATTCTAGATCTCTTACGTGCATATACTATTTCTAAACCTCAGACATGGGACACACATTTGCATTTATTACAGTTTGCATATAACAATACACCACACACATCTACAAAGAAAGCACCGTTTGAAGTGATTTATGGATATAGATTATCTACACCTGTTGCATCTTTGTCAAATAGAATTCAGAGTGCTGATGATATTGCTAGTATGCATAATACTATTTTTGATGAGGTTAAACATATGATTGCCAAAGCCCAGCAATCATATACCAAACAAGCCAATAAGGAAAGACAAGCAATGAATTTCAAAGCTGATGACTATGTTTGGTTGAGAATAGAAAAACGTAGACTACAAAGTGTAGATAGACACCCAGCTGTGAAATTAGCCCCTAGATTCTATGGACCATTTAGGATCATTCATAAAATTAACGACAATGCATTCAAATTAGAATTACCACCTCATTAGAAAATACACAACACATTTCACATTAGTTTACTAAGACCATTTAGAGGCCAATTACCTGTACACCCTGTTTATGAAAACTCACCTTTGTTAGAGGAAGAGACTGAAATACTTGAACCAGAAGCTATCATAGACACTGACTTTATGACCACTAGAACTGGCCGAAGATATTCTAGATATCTAGTTAAATTTAAGAACCATCGTGTAGAGGAAGCACAATGGATGCACGCTAGAGACTTAAATGCTTTCCCCACTCTGTTAGCTCCACATTGAGCTAATAGCAATTGAGGTCAATTGCTATCCCACCCCGGGGATATGATGCCAGGAGGTATATTTCACGGTAGATTCCGTGCCACAGTGGATTCCTTGAGGCTTTACAGTGGATTCCGTAAACTTTGATGACCGTGACTCATATACAAAGTGGATTCTTTGTGCGAGAAGTTGATGGGGACACCTGTCCTTTTCGGGCGTTTCATTAATTTAGTGTGTACATGGGTGATTCCATAGCTGGTGATTCCGCAAAATGCATATTAAATTACTAAACGTTTATGAGTTTAGAGTGCGCACTCGTAATAAATTAAGGTTAGGATTTATTTCTAACCAGTTGATTTATTTATGTAGCTGAAGACTGCTAGGTATTCACTTTTGTCGGTTTAATTGTATTATTTTACTAACGATTGTGAATGCTTTAGTTGATGTGCAGAGATAGCAACAGTGGCCGGAGGAAAGCATTGGAGGATAGCGAGTATTCGATTTATGCATTATATTTTGATGGGCTCATACCTTAGGCATGGCGCCTATATTTTGTCATGCCTATTTATTAAGGCATCGGATATTTATTATTATTTTGTATACACATGGGCGCACGATTATGTTATTTCTATTTGGACTTTGTATTGGGCGTGCCAGACTCTTTGGGCACCATCCATTAGCTTTATTCTTATTTTGTGTTAAAGCAAACTCAAAAGCTAAAAGCTTGCTATTTTGTAATTTGGGCTATTATTTGAGCTTGAAGATGAATAATACATAAAATACATGCTTTGTGGAGCGCTCACACAAGGCATGGGGGAAGATTGCACCCAATTGGTCTCTTGCTCTTGTCGTTCATGCTTTTTACCTTGTAATTTGTGCAAAAAGTAAAGTTCTATTATTCTTGGGGACCTTCCAGCATTCACTACGCGAGCGTACAACACCCGATCTGCACACCAACAACCTGGCCCGGAATGAACTTTGCACATCTTCCGGAGTTTCAGAGCCCATGTTGGTGCTTGTCCTATCATTTTATCCCCCACCACCTGTGGTGGACCACGGAAGACCACTTGGGAAAGAGTGGATGAAGATTTGAAGACTTGGGGTACCGAATAGGGTAGTTTGTGACATCCTTAGACAGATTTACAAGTCTGTTCACATAGGTACCTATCAGTTGTAGGGGTTTACTGGATACTTACAGGTGCCTTACAGCCTATCATAAGTCTAATAATTGCTTTGAAGGTCTACAAGTACTACACGATTCATTTCAGGGTCAAGTAGGTGGTTCCCACATAGGGTGTTAACAGGTTGCATGAATTCTTTAGACATGTATACAGTTCTTATCACAAAAAATTCTATCCTAATCCAAACTAAGAACTTGATATCTCCATTAGAAGAGGGGATCCTAAGCTCCGATTTGAATAAAAAATTTTGTTGATCCGACATCGGGAGCAAAAGTTATGGCCAATTTACTTATAGGGGGTCTAGTGGATTGCACCTAAACAGGCTGTCTAGAATACACTGTTTGAGTTCAATTGGCCTATATGCCCTATTACAAGTTGAGATATTATTAAATCTGGTATATCCTCATATAATAATCTTTCCATAGAGCTATTAAGCATTGGGATTGGTGCCATATTCAGAGAGAAACAAGAGGTTTAGTGACAAAATGTCTACTATTACAGCACTGTTTCCTAATGGCCAAGAATAAGAAGAAAGACCCTATGATTGAGGCATTGAATGATGCTGTCAGAGACTTCCAAGAGGATCAAAATGATACAACTGAAGCCCATAATATTGATCAAGTAGATGAAGAATTAAGTATTGGGATTGCTCATAGCACACATCAAGGATAGCAGGACACACATAAAGAGCATGTAGGGAATGATTATCTCCTATTGTCAAAAGAGCTGGGACATGTCAATGAAGGCATTTCTAAGGATTTGAAGGTTTTGAATGAAGGTTTAACCCATATGAATCAAGGTTTGTTGCAAGGGATGGCATGGGTACACCAAGGAATCTCTGAATTACAACAAAGCAATAAATTCTTATTTCAAACCATAAAGAAAATCGAAACCACAAAGTGAACCTCAAAATATTGAAGACTCCCATGCGATTCCCTTTGTTGGTAATCCTTCCCATCCAAACAAAGAAAACTCACAGTCAGTAATGCACACCTTTGAAAAGAGAGAGCCATCCAAAGTTAGGGGCAACCATCACTCTTCACAAATCCATGGTATTCATACCCCAAGGCCTCAGTTTAGCAGTCCAAAGGATAATCATAGACATGAAGGGGAACATGACAACACTTGATGGGACAGTGATTATCATGGATGTGACCCCTTCTACAAGAATTTTTATCATCAGCCCTCAAATGCACAAAAAGGAAATGTAGTCAACAATCAAATTCATGAAGGTGGAAGGAACGATGAGCGAAGATCAGCCCATGACATCCCAAACCAAGAGCACGTTTCAAATGGACAACCCTCATCTCATGGTTTTGGGCCGCCTACTTTTAGACAAAATTCATGGAATAAAGATTCATGGAGACAACAATCTCATGGGAAGCCATCTTACAATGAAAAAGAATATATAGAGAAGATCAATATCACTAATTTCAAAGGAGATAGTGCATCACCCTCAGAATGGGAGGAGTGGATCAATAAGCTTGAATTGTATTTCACCCTTTAACCTAGAAGTGAAAAGACTAAAATTCAAAAGATTGGGAAAAGTTTTGACACTTGGGAGGAGTTCAAGCAAGCGATGATTGATGTCTTTGTGTCTCCTTTGAAAAAAGAAAGGCTTCAAAGAAGATGGTATGCGTGCGCTCAAAGGGGAATGTTTGTTAGAGACTATTCCAATGCCTACTTGAATCTTTCCATGTATGTTGAAGGTATTTCAGATTTCACTAAGTTGAATAAATACATTTTTGGTCTTGACCTTGCCCTATCATCTGAGGTAGGAGCTCAACAACCAAAAACACTACATGAGGCCATACAATTGGCTAAAAGATATTCTTTGAAGTACAAAAGGGATGCAAGAAATTTTCAGAAAAGAAGTATTGGCAATAATGTTTCCAATCAACCTACAAAGTATGGGCAAGTTTTCAGCCAATCAAGAGACTCTTTTAGATAAGAAAACAAAATTTATAATAGTCCAAACAATTATAACAGCAAAGTGCCAACATTTCCCACTATTTATGCTTCTAAACAGAGTGGAAATTTTGTATCAAAATAGGGGCAAACTTTTAGAAATATGGCTGAGCCAAGAAATACTTTTTCAAGAGCTGAAAATGCTCCTAAACTGCCCCAAAATAGTTCTAACAGCAACTTCCTTCCTCATGACAAACTTCAGGAAATGCATGCAAAAGGATTATGCTTGAAGTGTGGAGAGAAGTGGTCATAAGATCATAAGCTAAAGTGTAAAGCTAAGAACTCAAAAATCAACATGGTGATCACTCAGGAAGTGGAAGTTGAAGAAGAAGAAGATCAAGAGGGAAATTTACTGCATGTTGATGCATACCCAATGGTTGAAAAGATTCATGAAGATGAGCATGCCACCAACGAAGAATTCTGTGATCCTATGGATGGATTTCCTTTTGATCCAGGTGATAATCATGATTCTCATGTTTCCTTGTATACCATCTCACATGATGCATGGACCAGTTGCAAAGGGGAAAATACACTTAGAATCAAAGGTTTCATTAATGGCAAGGTTGCACATATTCTAGCGGATACGGGCAACACTCATAGCTTCGTCAACACCAAATCTTTGAATGGGCTAAAGTTGCTATCCATTGATATTGAGTTATCACCCTCTTGCACAATAAAAGTGGATTTGATCACTTTGGATATGGGGCCTATTGACATTGTCATTGGTTGTAATTGGCTGAAAATACTTGGAAAATTTACAATAAACTTGGAGCAAATGCTAATGGAATTTGATCGGCAAAGACAACACATAGAGTTGAAAGTCATAGACCACAAACAAATAGAACTCATTTCCATGAAGAAATTGCAAAAAGAAATCAATGCAAAATCATGCATCTTCACTTTTTTACTTGCGAAAGTAGATGAAAGATAATCAACAAATTAGCCATCTTCTCCTTCAAAGGAAAGGGATCCAAGATTAGAAGAGCTATTGGAGGAGTACAAGGATTTATTTCAGCCACCATCATCCTTACCTCTAAAGCGAGAGGTTGACCATCCTATTGACTTGTTGCCCAATACAAAACCCATAAACAAATCTCCCTATCACTTGTCCAAGTTTGAAAGAAAATAAGTAGAGCGTCAAGTCAAGGAATTGCTGCAAATGGGTTTAATTCAGCAAAGTCAATCACTGTTTGCCTCTTCTGTGCTCTTAGTCAAAAAGAAGGATGGATCATTTTGCATGTGTATTGATTATCGGGATTTGAACAAGTCAACGGTCAAGAGTAGGTATCCTATTCCCCAAATTGATGATCTTTTGGATGAGCTTAAAGATGCAAAGGTTTTCACCAAAATAGATCTTCGATCAGGTTATCGTCAAATCCGAATGAAGGAAGGAGATGAGCTCAAAACAACCTTTAGAACTCAAAGAGGGTTATATCACTTATTGGTTATGCCATTTGGACTTTCCATTGCACCTGCTACTTTCCAAGCCCTTATGAATAAAATATTGCAGCCCTTCTTGTTCAAAACAATTCTTGTTTTCTTTGATGATATCCTAATCTATAGTAAATCCAAGGATGAGCATTTGAAGCATATGAGAGAGGTCTTTGACACTTTATGAAGATACACACTCTTTGCCAAGATGACGAAGTGTTCTTTCATGGAAGATGAAGTTGAATACTTAGGTCATGTTGTGGAGAACAAGGGATTAGAGTGGATCCCAATATGGTAAAATGTGTCAAAGAATGGCCTACTCCTACAAATGCAACCTCTTTGAGAGGATTCCTTGGGTTGTCATCCTTTTGTAGAAGGTTCATCAAGAATTATGCTCATGTGGCGGCTCCATTGACGGATAGGCTAAAAAAGGAAGCTTTCTTTTGGGACTCCATCACCGATCAAAGTTTTAGTGAGCTGAAATCTCTTCTAATTTCAACACCCATCCTTGTATGTCTGGATTTCTCTAAGGAATTTATCATATGTGCGGATGCTAGTGGAAGAGGAATTGGGGTTGTTTTATGTCAAGATCATGGAGTCATAGCTTATGAGAGCCAAAAGCTTGATGACAAGGAGCGTCAATTACATGTTTATGAGCAAGAGATGTTAGCAATATTGCATGTTGTCAAAAAGTGGTATCATTACATTTATGGCAACCATTTCAAAGTCCAAAGCGATCATCGCGTGCTGAAATATTTTCTTTCACAACCAAATTTATCTCCCAAGCAACGAAGATGGTTAGCTACTCTTCAAGGATATGACTTCCAAATATCTTATATGGCTGGAAAAGACAATGTGGTGGCGGATGCCTTATCAAGAATGTGGGCATGTTCCATTTCTACCATTTCAATTGTGCATAATGATTGGATCCATGATATCCAAGAGGATTATCTGCTTGATGAGCAAGCATCAAAGGTGATGAAAGAATTTCAGCAAGGAAAAGGAGAAGAGTATCCAAATTGCAAATGGCACAATGGTCTTTTATGGTATCGTGGTAGAGTATTCTTGACACCACAATCTTCTTTCAAAGACCGTATCTTGCATGAGATGCACTCTTCACCCTTAGCGGGATACCATGGGTTGTTCAAAACATTTGACAATATCCATAAGAGTTTCTATTGGAAGGGAATTTGGAGGGATGTTAAGGATTATGTTATGAAATGTCTTCCGTGTCAACAAAATAAAGATTCCTCTCTTCTACTCGGTGGTTTACTTCAGCCACTTCCTATTCCTCAAGGCAAGTGGACTGATATTACAATGGATTTTATTGTGGGCTTACCTATAACAAAGCATGGGTGGAATAGAATTTATGTGGTGGTGGACCAGTTGACTAAATCAACTCATTTTATCTCTACCAAGTCTTAATTTACAGCAAAGCAAGTGGCTGAACAATTCATGGAATGTGTTTTTAAGCTTCATGGTATGCCATTGAAGATACTATCCGATCGCGATACTTAGTTCATGGGAAGCTTTTGGAGGAGTTTATTCACTTCTATGGGAACAATTTTGACTCCTAGCATGGCATATCATCCCCAAATCGATGGCCAAATAGAGTGTGTCAATAAATGGTTGGAAGTCTATCTTCATCATTTTTGCCATGACAGTCAAGCTTTGTGGGATCATTGGTTACATCTTGCTGAATTCTATTATAATAATACTCATCATATGAGCATTGGCCTGTCACCATTTGAAGCGCTTTAGGGATACAAAGTGCAAATACCTTCAGCTCTTTTTCATGAAGACATGAATCCACAAGCCAAGACTGAAGTTGAGAAAGTGGAAGCTCTTTTGTATCAATGCAAGAAAAACATTCGGAAGGCACAAGATGTTATGAAGGCTTATGTTGATGAAAAGCGGAGACCTTTGGAGTTTGAAGAAGGGGATTGGGTATTCCTCAAAGTGCCTAAATCTAGGTATGCTTCTCTCAAAGGCGGTCATAATAAGTTGGCTCATCGTTACTATGGGCCTTATCAAATCCTAAAACAAGTTGGTGAGCTTGCATACAAGCTTGATTTTCCTTCTTCAACAAGGATTCATTCTACCTTCCATGTTTCCCAACTTAAGAGATATGTGAGTCCATCCATAAAGGTTTTAGAAGAGTTACCTCCCATGGATGAAGATGGTCTTATCATTTATGAGCCTGAAAAGGTTGTTGGCAAAAGAGAAAAGGTTTTAAGGAACCGTTCGCTACTGGAGTACCTTATTAAATGGAGAGGTTTGCCCATGGAGGAGTATACTTGGAAACCATCATCATACCTTGACTCTTTTCCATGGCTTTTGCAGGAAACAGAGTAATATCTGAACATGACAACTTGCTTTATTAAATTTCTGTCATAAAAATAATTGCTCTATGGTCATCAAAATTGGATTTTTATGGCATGGCTGGATACTAGGAATTGTGTCCTCTACATTTCTATAGTTCAACCATGATGATTGGACATTCCTTCTTCAAGTTATGGCCATTCTTATGCAACAGTCTATTTTGGACAATTTCCAGTAGTATATTCAAATTTCATATCTATACTTCATTGATATAGGAGATCTTCTTCAGCTTGGAGTTTCATTCAGCATGGATTCATAACTTACAAGCTATTCTTGTAATCATTCTTCCTCAATTGTCCCAATTCTAGCATTGAGGACAAAGCTCTTTTAGACCGAGATGGCTTGTAATAAAGCATAAATGCTTAGCATACATGCCTTAGTCTAGGGTAAGTATAAAAGGTGGAGGTGTAACATGTGTAGCTTCTTTTTGCCATTTTACAACCATTTCTTGTTTGAGGTCTCAACCTCCCACCATCTAAGAGGGTGAATACTCTTGGCCACCATAGCTTGGGGTGCATACCTTATTGTAGCCTCTCATCATTTGATTCTCAACCAATATTGATAATATCATTTCTTGCCAAGCCACCTTGGCTATGGATTCTTGGCAGTTTAAAGCTTGATGTGGAATTTAGCATTATTACAAAATAACTCTAGCAAGTCTATTAGAGGGGGTGGATCGACCGTTTGGGAGAAGCTGAAATGTGAACTCTAGGTCACCATAAGGGACTCTTGCTCCATGCTCCCACCTCTGCCTTAATAAGTCGAATGAGCCAGACTCTAATGCCAAGTCCACCCCTCTTGTCCAACCACAAACCACTATGGCCATGTCCCCTCCCCAACATCAAAGCAAGAGTGCTCCCATTGGCTCTACACACTCCACCTTTGACACGATAGTCAAATTCAAACTTATCATCTTGGCGACAAAGCACCCTCCAGATTAACAAATTGACTAGCTAGGGAGTCTAGACCTGAAGTAAAGCACCCCATGCTCATTGACAAAGGGAAGTAGATTGCCATAGATTGCCAGAGAAGAGCTCATTGGTACCCTAAGCCAGAAGGATGTTCCACCCAAGCTACCAATCCTCTATTTCTTTGACTTCTTCACTAGCACTAGCTATGTGGATTTGAAGTGGAAGATAATGGTCAAACATTGTCAAAGCGCTCGAGCAATGAAACATCAAGATAGAGGAGTGGATTCAGATGCTATACTAGGATATCTTGGACTTGGACCGAGACTGGAAGGCAAAATATGACCTTCTCTAGAAACACATCCTACAAGAAGAATGGGCTCGAGTGGACCAAAATATGAAGAAGTCCAGTATTCCTTGCCTCATTCAGTAGACCCATGCGCTGTCCTAAAGTAGTGATGAAGTGCTTCAACCCTGACCCAAGGTCAAATTCGAAAAAGATTCATGCCAAAACTCGATGCTCAAACCCCCCAAACCCAATGACCCAGGCTAGGATCAAGTAGATAGCAATCCTCATTGGGATGATCTGGTCTCTAAAGTCCCCTTCTCTTGCACCTTTGACATCATGAAGTTGGCTAGCATCGCCTAACTCCAGGCACATGTGACTTGATGTGAGGCTCTCTCCCTCAAGCACTAGTGATATATTCATGTTCTCCTGAGTGCCAAGTTGTAATATAAACTCGAGCTTGAAGGAGTCCAAGCTTGCCTTATCCAGACCACCTTCGAATTGGACCACCTGTAGCAACAAATCAGGCTCATTGCTCTTTATTTAGAGAAGCTAGTGGTGGAGCTCATCCACCATAGCATTCTGCAAGCTCACCTTTGGAATCCCATGGACATGTGGCATTAGTAGCACTACCTCCAATACAATCCCCTCATGCGACTCTACCATCCACCTCCCAAAGTAGTAGCAGCTCAATTTTGGCCCCCACTCAATTCCAATCCACCTCACCTCCTACTACCTCCCCTGCCAAATTGGCCCTTCTTGCCCACCTCTACGATTGGACCAGCTCCAAGTTGACGATGACATAGAGGATGATAGTGATATTATCAAGTAATTTTGTGGGTTTGAGTCCACTACGTATGCTAGTGTTAAAGGCATTGGTGACAATCAGTGGCATTTAAGCTAGAGTCACCAATAGCACATTAAGGAGCCAACAAATGCAGATGCAGTAAAGACTACTGAACACGGCACATGGGCAAAGAGAATGCCACATTGCACACAATGGCCTATATAATGAAAGGGAGAGAATCACCTTCGTTTCAAGCCTATGCATAGCCATAGAGGTTAAGCAACAAAGGGTCCTCTCGATCAATGCCATATCCTTCTTCTTAAGTCTTTTTGCTAAGTCTTCTTTGATTGGCATCCTAGGTGCTCTTCCAATAGAGCTTATCTTCTACTATTCCCCAATCCTTATATTTGGTAGTGGTAGCATCTTGGTCATTGGATCTCATAGTCATCTTTTGGTTCCAAAGAACTGTGCCAAGACCATTAGGTCCTTGATTGACATATTGATTTCAACTACAACAATATACATATTGGGTTGAGTTTTGAGTACATTTGTTGTTGGATCTCTATGCTATGAATACACTCCATAGCCCAAGCATTGTGTGTCGAAAGTGATGTTGGTGTCTGTCTATGTCAACTCACAGTATGCTTGTCATCCTTCTTGTGAAGGCTATGCTTGGAGACTAATTACAAACACAAGTTGACAGTCACATACCTAGATGACCGTTTCTACATTCTGTAATGAACGGGGATCACGGGAATATGGCATGGGAACATACTGGTCACACTGACGGTATATAAGATGTAAAAGGGTATTTTGAAGCATCACAAAAATTATCAAGAAACTCTCTTTTCACCTTCTCAAGCTCCCATGGATTCCTCTTCTTCTTCCTCTTTCCCTCTTTCTCTCTCTTCTTCTTGCCTTTCTCTCTCCTCTCCCTCTTCTTCTGCAGTCCTTCTCTCTCTCCTTCCCCTTAGTTAGGACAGTTAGGTCTCCTTCATTACAAGTGGTATCAGAGCTTTGTCCTTGATCCTTCTCTTTCCCCATAGATTTAGGGCTCTCACATTTTCCCACAGTTAGAAAGCTCCAGTTATCTCTTTCACAGGTACACAGGAGTACTTAGGCAGGTTGTCAGCCCTCTTGAAGTCTGTGGTAGCCTTTCTTGGAGCTTTTCCAAGAACCATGGATAAATCTGGAGGCAGGCAGACAAATTTGACAGGTGTCACTAATTTTCATGCAAGTTTTTTAGGGTTTTTGGCAAAAAGGAGGGCATCACAGTTAGAGAAGGCCAAAGACTCAGTTACTTTTCAAGAAGACCTTCTCTCTCCTCTTTTCCCAAGCTGCCATGGAAGCTCCAGCTCAAGAATCTCAGGAATTCTTCTCCCCCTCCTCTTCCTCAGCAAGATGGGCTGGACCTAAGGTGTTCCCCTTAGTGAGAGGAGCACAGTGAGCAGCAGCATCACGTGGTTCAACCCTGCTTGTGGCCCCCAGGAGCAGCCCGAAATTTGCGGCGCAAAAAACGGGATGCTTCTTGGCCTGCAGGGCAGCCCCCCCAGCCCTCCCCTCCTTCCTGGCTTCAGTCCTAATCCTTGGCAACATTCTTGGGCAGCATCAGTGACATTTTTCTCAGCCCTTGGACTCCCCTTTGGCACTCAAGAGACCCTGGTCTGGTGCAGTCCATGGCAGCCATGAAACCTTGGCATCAAGCTCAGAAATCCTGAAGATTTTAGTCTCTCCTTGGTCCCCGGGAGTCCCCTCTTGAACATTGCTCAAGATTTCAGCCATCAAGAAGAATGGGAAGAAGATTACAAGCAAGATTTGAAGGCATGCACTTGTAGGCAGCCATGGCTATGGAGTAGGACCTCCATTTCAGCAAGAACTCTCATGGAGAGGTCCTGAACCATCCTGCCCCAAGATTTCTTGAAGAAGCATACCCATTTTGGAGCCATGGAGCATTCGGGATCAAATGGAGCTCTCAAGGAGGACTGAGGTGGCATCAGTGGCTGCCTTCTTCTCCAAAAGACTCAAGGTAACTGTTTCTTGGCTGTCATTCTCTCTGTTTAAGCCTCTTGTTGAATCCCATCCATTTGTTTGAGAGAATGTATGAGTCCAAGTAGATAATAGGAGACCCAGACCTTGAATGCATGCTGATTAATTGCCCCAGTCATTTCTCTTTGATCTTATAGTGCTGAAATGGAGTTTACTCATGCTAAAGCTTCATTGTGATTATATTTTGCTTACCCATAACCCATTTGGCTTTTTGTGAATTGGCTGAGCCAAGAAGTGATAAAAATCCATTGTAGAAGGGTGAGTAGGCAGTGAGTCACTGCCAGTAAGCTCCCTATCCCTATTTCCCATTCCAATTCTATGCGCTTCATGAAAAGCCCAAAATTTTGATTCCAAAACTGCATCTCATGCTAGTTGTTTAATTAATAAATGTTTGCCATGTATATTCCGGGTGAGGAAAAGCCTGATGCCAGGCGAGGTGGCAAGACAAAAGAGGGGTGACCCCCCCCTTGCCATCAAAGACCTTGAAGGGGTGCACAACCCAGCCCGGGGGGAACTTTGCCCACCTCTCGGTGATCCAGAGCCCAAATAATTATTGCAGGTGCAGGTATATTTGATGGAATAGCCCGAAACCTGATCACTTGAGCCTACAAACCCCTACATGCATTGGTAATGTCATAAACCACTTGGTAATGTATGGTGGATGCAATGCAAGAAGGGCAGGGAATGCAATATGGAACTAGTCTAAGAAATAATATATGGATGCAAAGAATGTATGGCTTTATGGGGCATTGAGAGCCACCATTGAGGCCCTGGATGTCTAGGATAAGACCCTCACCATTGGGATAAAGAATGCTTCTTGAGGGAGCCTTTGCAAGGTATTGCATACAGCCAGTCCTATGCAGTCAGCTCACAAGAATTGATTACAGCAAAGCCTCTTTGTGTGACTGAGTGCAAGCTCTATAGCATGACTCAAAGAGGGAATTTTCCCCTTCGATCTGAGCTAAAAATCTCCCCATTCCGCTACACTCAGTTTTGTACCCAGAGGCACTGTGGGACAGGCATCAGTCCTACATAGTCAGCCTGCAAGAACTGATTATAGCAAAGCCTTCTCATGTGATTGAGCATGAGCTCTATAGCTTGATTCAAAGAGGGCATTTTTCCCTTCAATCTTAGCTAAAAACCTCTCCATTCCGCCCTACGGTTTGGGAGTTACACTCAGTTTTGTGCCCAGAGGTACTGTGGGACAGGCAGCAGTCCTACACAGTCAGCCCACAAAAAGTGATTACAGCAAAGTCCTGATCATTTACTGTCGGAGATATTTTTACATAGCCTCGTAGAGGGGATCGAGAGATTTCATTTTAATCAGAAAGTTTGGCAATCGGAGTTCCCTAGCTCAAGTTATAATCATTTCTGTAACACGGGGTCTGGTAGACTGCACTTGGAATGGCAGTCCACAAGGGTAAAGCAAAGGCCCAGGAGGAATTTCAGCGTGAAATAAGGGACTTGTTTGAAGAAGGTGCCCCCGAGATAGATCGTTTGTCTCTGCTCAACCAAACCCTATGCCAACATGAGACCCACCATGCTGATCGACATCGAGAGATGGAGCAACGCCACAGGCAGATGGAAACCCACCAAGATCAGCATCATTCCGAGATGATGGCTAAGATGGACTTACTCATAGAGTGCATGGGCACCCTCATTCCCGCCATTCCCCCCTCCTTGGATCGACCCAAGGAGTATGTCCCTCCCCGTGAGGCTAACCGCCCTCCCCCCTTGGAGACTGGGCGCAGCCCACAAGGTCTTGGTGGTACCCATGGCATTCCCCATAGCACTTATGAGACGGGTGAGCCCTCTGCTCGGAATGATGAGCCCCTCCTTCCCTCCCCCGTCCCGAATCCTTCCAGCCCATCATTGGCACCCCAACTCCCTAGCTCATTTGGGCCAAGGTTTGCATTAAGCCCATCATTGGCAATCCATGCTGCCCAAGGTTTGCATTGGGCCCAAATGAGCTGCGTGAAAAGATCGTGTTTACAAAATTCAATGGGCAATCCTCATCCCCAGATAAACTAGAGGAATGGACCTCTAAATTGGAAGCCTATTTTCTCATCTACCCCCGTACCGATGAAGCAAAGATCATTTTTGCCTCCTTTCACTTAGAAGGTTTTGGCCACACATGATGGAGATTTGTTCAGCGAGAAAACCAACAGTTTCGTGATTGGAAAGAGTTCAAAATGCATATGATCCAAGTTTTTATCTCCCTAGTGGAAAAAGAACACTTGGCTAGGCAATGGTATCAGTTTGATCAGTGAAATCTCACCATGAGGGAGTACACCAACCAGTTTATGAACTTATCCATGTATGTTGAGCCAGTTAGTGATGAGGCCAAATCGCATAAATACATTTATGGGTTGGATGCGCATCTCTCAGCTGATGTAATGGCTCAAAAGCCAGCCACCCTGTTTGCAGCCATAGAATTGACCGAACGCTATGGCTGAAAGTACCGCCGCAATGAGAGCACGCAGCTCATTGCCGGATAGCAAAGATACCCTAGTGGGCAACCCCCATATGCTACTAGTTATCGCAGCAATAATGCAGGGAATGGCAGCCCCAAAATTCCTACTTACCCCACTTTTAATGCTGAAAGAAAATATAGCAGTTTTGGGACAGCACCACCCTTCAAAAGTGACCCAAAGTATGATGAAAATAAGGCTAGGAATGGCTTCGGTTCCAACGGTCAAAAATTCATTCCTCTTGAAGTTGTCAAGGATAGAAAAGCCAAAGGCTTGTGTTTCAAATGCGGGGATAAGTACACAACTGATCATGCATCCAAATGCCCCTTTAAGAATTCCACTATTAAGTTTAATAGCATGTATGTGCTAGAAGATAGTGATAAGCTAGAAGAGGACATGCATGACATCTCTCAAATAATGACACTTGCTGAAAATGCTGAAAATGAGGAGGATATTGATCCCGATCAGTTTTATGATTCACCGAACGGGTTCTCTTTTGAGCCCGGTGGCTGCCCCGTTGATAACATGCTTGGGAATGACCTTTGGCACCCCTCATCCACCGCTATATCAACCTGCTCAATCTCCATGGATGCATGGACCGGCTCTAGGAGACTGAACACCTTACCGGTGCATGGTAACATTGATGGAAAAAGTGTATACATCCTCATAGATCGTGGCAGCACACACAGCTTTGTAAATAAATCAACTCTTAGCCGTTTGGCATGTGTTCCCATTGAATTACAGCAAGCCCTTCGGGTTTAAGTGGCCAATGGAAATGAGGAAGTGAGCTCCCATGTATGCGCACAAGTGTCTCTCATGCTGGCTGAAAATTACACAGCAAAGGCGGACTTGATTACCCTTGATATGGGCCCCATGGATATTGTATTGGGATGTGACTGGCTTCAGCAGTTAGGAAAAATCTCTATGGACTTCTCTCAGCTGTACATGGAGTTTGTAATGCATGGGCAGCTTGTACACTTGGAGGGAATCAAAGAAAATGCAGATTTTCAGCTCATAACAACAAGACAACTCAAAAAGGAATTCAAGAAGCGCTCCCAAATCTTTGTCTTGCACTTGCATAAGGATAATGATAACCAACACACCTTGGGGAAGCAAAATGCAGCACTAAAAGCACTTTTGGCTGAGTATGAATACTTATTTCAGCCTCCCACTACCCTTCCCCCTAAAAGATTGGTGGATCACCCGATCGACTTGGAGCCCCATGCCAAGCCCATCAATAAAACCCCATACAGACTCTCTAAATGTGAGAGAGAGGAAGTAGCAAAGCAAGTCAAGGAGCTCACTGAGATGGGATTCATAGAGCCTAGCTCTTCCCCTTATGCCTCCCCGGTCCTATTGGTTAAGAAAAAGGACGGATCTTTCCAGTTGTGCATTGACTACCGTGATCTCAATAAGATCACCGTAAAAAATAGATACCCCATCCCTCAAATTGATGACTTGCTTGATAAACTCAAGGGTGCACGCTACTTCAATAAGATTGATTTGCGATCCGGTTACCACCAAATCAGAATGCGGGCGGGTGATGAAGTCAAAACGGCCTTCCGGACTGACCGTGGCTTGTATCATTTCCTTGTCATGCCATTTGGGCTCACAAATGCCCCCGCCACATTTCAGAGCTTAATGAACAAGATATTCAGCCATGGCTTTTCAAGTTTGTGTTGGTATTCTTTGATGATATACTCATTTACAGCAAGTCAATGCATGAGCACTTGAAACATGTTAGACAGATTTTTGATGTACTGAGAGAGCACCGTCTCTTTGCCAAAGAAAGCAAGTGTGTCTTTATGCAAACGTAGGTTGAGTACTTAGGACACATCGTTAGTGAAAAAGGCATCCAAGCTGATCCTAAAAAAGTGCAATGTGTCTGGGAGTGGCCCACCCCCACTATCACTACCTCCTTGCACGGCTTTCTTGGTCTTTCCTCCTTTTATAGGAGATTTATTCGCCATTATGCCACCATTGCAGCCCCATTAATAGACCAACTAAAAAAAGAGGCTTTCCTATGGGATGAACTGGCTGCTTGCAGTTTTTAGCAGCTGAAATACTTGCTCACCTCAGCCCCCATCCTCATATGCCCTGATTTTTCAAAGGATTTTACCATTCAGTGTGATGCTAGTGGACCGGGTATTGGTGCAGATTTGCTGCAGGAACATGGGGTAATAGCATTTGAGAGCTGAAAATTGGATGATAAAGAGAGAGAGTTGCATGTTTATGATCAGGAGATGTTGGCAGTCATTCATGCTATCAAAAAGTGGCATCACTACTTGTATGGCAGTAGATTTAAGGTAAAAACTGACCACCGTGTGCTCAAATATTTCTTGACTTAGCCCAACCTCACTCCCAAACAACGTAGATGGGTGGTGACATGACAAAACTATGACTTTGAGATTACCCACACCCGTGGAAAGGACAATGTAGTGGCCGATGCACTCTCTTGCATGTGGGCATGTAAAGTCTCATCCATCACTGAACTCCACCATGATTGGATTGAAGAGCTCCAAGAGGCATACTTGCTTGATGCTGAATTCAGCCCTCTTTTCCAGAAATTACAGCAAGGTCTCTTGGATGAGAACTCCCAATATCAGCTCCATAATGGCTTCATTTGAGTCCATGGCCATATTGTGATTCCCCATGCCTCTCCCTTCGCCCGAAGGATCCTTGAAGAGATGCATTCTTCAAAACATATGATCGAGTTTCAAAAAGCTTCCATTGGAAAGGCCTATGGCGGGATGTAAAAGACTTTGTGTCTAGATGTATGCCTTGCCAACAAAATAAAGATACCTCTCTTAAACCGGGTGGTTTATTGCAGCCTTTACCTATTCTCGAAGGAAAATGGACCCACATTACCATGGATTTCATCACTGGTTTACCTACAACCAAGAAGGGTTGGGATAGCATTTATGTGGTAGTTGACCGACTCACTAAAGCAGCTCATTTCATCCCTACAAAATCACAGTTTACAGCATCCCAAGTTGCCACTCAGTTTATGGAGCATGTTTTTAAATTGCATGGCTTGCCCCAAGTCATAGTACATGACCGGGACACCAAATTTATGAGTCAGTTTTGGCAGACCATTTTTAGCTTCATGGGGACCAAATTGGCTCCGTCTACAGCCTATCATCCCCAAACGGATGGGCAGACTGAAAGAGTCAATAAGTGTCTTGAAACTTATTTGCGACATTTTTGTCATGATATGCAGAATTCTTGGGATGTATGGCTGCATTTGGTTGAATTTTCTTACAACAACTCCACCCATTCAAGCATTGGAGTCTCTCCCTTCGAAGCATTGTATGGTTATCGGGTGCCCCTTCCTACCGTGATCTTCAATGAAAAGCTCAACCCTTTGGGGAAAGAAGAGCTGGACCGCATGCAAGCTCTACTCCAACAATGCAAGGTAAACCTCAAAAGGGCTCAAGAGCACATGAAGTTCCATGCTGATGCAAAAAGAAGACCCCTTGACTTTCAAGAGGGTGAAATGGTACTCCTAAAGGTCCCCAAATCCCGTTATGCCACACTAAAGGACGGCTCTTGCAACAAATTGGCACACTGTTACTATGGGCCCTACAAGATCATCAAGAAGGCCGGGGATTTGGCTTACCACCTCCAACTCCCTTCCACCACTAAGATCCATGACGTCTTCCACGTGAGCCAATTGAAACCTTTCATTGGCACTCCCAAAGATCATCTAGAGGAGCTTCCACCCATAGATGAGGAGGTCCTTATTCAGTACATTCCGGAAGCGGTCATTGGGCAACGTGAAAAGCAACTCTGTACCCGTTCCATACATGAATACTTGATCAAATGGCAAGGCCTACCAATAGAGGAAGCCTCTTGGCACCCAGCATCTATATTGGATGAATTTCCACACCTCAAGGAGGCTGTGTTGGCTGGTACCTCACCATGATCCCTGTTTTGGGCTGTAGTCTGCATCTTGACAGCCACCTGTTTTGTACCAGATTTGGTCCTAATCCACTCTCAGCCCCACCCTCCATACATGGCCAGAAAGTATACCTCGAGGGCTCCGTTCCGACACCTTACTTGCCCTGATCGGAGTTCCCTAGTGAAAGTTATGGCTGTTTTTCTCCAGCCATACCATCTGGGACTGCACACTAGAAATTCCTGGACAGCCCTTTATTTTGTACCAGTTTTGGTTCTGACCTGATTGTAGCCCCACCCCAACCACATGGGCTGAAAGTACATCTCATGGGCTCTGTAAAGTCACCTCAATTTTCCCATTCGGAGTTGCCCACACAAAGTTATGGCTGATTTCCTATAGCACACTCTTATAGTCCATGACTACATCCCTTGTTTTTGAGGACAAAAACTTCATGAGACGGGATGGTTTGTAATGAACGGGGATCACGGGAATATGGTATGGGAACATACCAGTCACACTGACAGTATATAAGATGTAAGAGGGACGTATTTTGAAGCATCACAGAAATTATCAAGAAACTCTCTTTTCACCTTCTCAAGCTCCCATGGCTTCCTCTTCTTCTTCCTCTTTCCCTCTTTCTCTCTCTTCTTCTTGACTTTCTCTCTCCTCTCCCTCTTCTTCTGCAGTCCTTCTCTCTCTCCTTCCCCTTAGTTAGGACAGTTAGGTCTCCTTCATTACACATTCACATCACTCATGTAGTTGGTTCCTACATCAACATATCATTCTAGTGATACTTTATAGCTAGATATCAATTAGTCCACCTATCCGAGTTATGGAACATCTATCTGGTCATCTTTCTAGTTAGCATTTTCACACTATGGACTACTTGTATATTATGTACTCTCTCTAATTTTTGGTAGATTGTTATAGTGGAGAAGAAGAGGAGGAAGAAGAAAGACTAGGATTCTCAACTTCCTATCTTGTGTACATTCTTTATGTGTTGTATATTTTGTAAGAGCTCAAGCTCCCTCCGTCCCTCTCTCTCTCTCCCAATCTTTTCATGGTATCAAAGGGGTGTTCAGGCAAGGAGCTATGAGCCACAAGCAGAAGTGTCCATAAGGAAGCCCTACTATGGAATACGCTTATGGAGATCTCTCACATATGATATTCAATTGACAAGCTATCTTCACAAGCTTGTAGTACTCGAGGATGTAAAAGACATCCAATCTAAAATTTGTGTGGTTGAACTCACTTTTTAGGCATGTTTTGGCCTCTCTTCGAGAGTCAAAGGCTGTTCTTGTGTGAATCTAATAAGATACACAAACTCTGTAAACCTTGTCATTTTCTCAAACAAGTTGTAGGTGTTGGGTGTGGTAGATAGTATTTGGATATCATGAGACATTACAAGTGTTGCTCACAGTATACTTATATACTAAGTTCAATACAAGTGACAATTTACTTGAAGTAGTAAGTTGTTGATAAAAGTAGCTTTTAGATTTTTGTTGCATAATATTTGAGGGATTGAATCAAAGGTTGAAAAGCATAACCTCCATGCTTGGAAGTTCAGATTGGCCAATTTTCTTACGGGCAAAGGTTATTGGAACTACATTAGAGGATATAATGCTGATGCTCCACAATTACTAGAGGAAAATGCCACGCCTAAGCAAGCCAAGGCATTTAAGGAATGCAACCATGGTGCTCAAAAAGTTATGTGCTAGCTTTCCATTGGTGTATCAGACAATATGAATGGGAATATGCATGATGCAAATAGTCTTGTTGAAGCATGGAATAACCTAGTTAAACTATTTGGTACAAATACCAAAGTTGAAAAGTTGCAATTGAAGTCTAAGTTAAACAATATCAATTGTGGCAATTTGTCTATTAATAATTATGTTTTGAAGATGAAGAGCATTGTTGAAGCTCTTGGATCTATTAAAGTGCAGGTTGATGATGATGATACAGTGACTGCACGTTTGGTTGGCCTAGGTAAGGAGTACAAGTAGTTTTTCCAACCTCCATCAACAAAAGGGACACCATCCTTGATTTTACAAATCTAAGATAATAGAAGATAAAAACTTGGATCTTGTTGCATCTTTGCCTCAAAGTAAGAATAGTTGAGAACAATTAATCTAGGATAAGTAGAGATAGAGGTTGTGTTGATAGCAATAGTGATAGGGCCATTATAAGAAAAAATTGAGACAATGTCATGACTCACAGGATCAGTCACATACAAGTCATAGAGGCCAGTCTTGAGGTAGGGGGAGCAATGAGGTGGTAGATAGAATGCAAGTCATGATTTCATGTAACTGTCTAGGAAAAAGAAGAGGTGAAAATAATAGAAATGGGAGAAGAGTGCATAAGAGTTATGCATCTATCAAAATAACCAGATTGATAATGAGAAGTGTTTCTAATGTAGCACATAATGAATGCAATAAATACTGATGCATTGGTAGTATTGACTAATGATGTATGGTATGTGGGTTTAGGTGCCTCTAAGCATATGACATCTCATGTATAATAGTTTAGGAAAATCAAAAAAATCCTAAGATTCTTGGTTTTTAAAAAGAGGGGACAATATAGCACATTATGTTACTCATCTTGGGAGTGTCCCGTTGTCTATGTAGGAGGTAAAAGTTAAGTGCTTAGTCAATGTGCTCTATGTATCTAATATCACAAAGAAGTTGATTTCTATTGGGAAAATATTTGAGGAGAGATTGCAAGTTCAATCAAAATGGCTATTTGTAGAAGATTTCAAAAACAAATGCAAATTGGTTACAAAAGATAAGCATGTGGGAAGAATGTTTACCTTAGATATAAATGTGTCCGACCCAACTTGAAGGTTTCTATGGTTACACAAGATACAAGAGTTGTAGCTAATATTGACATTTGGCATAAATGTATTGGCTGCATAAATATGCAATGGTCAAAGAATATCCAATCACGAGAAATTGTAACTAGCTTGCTTGAGTTCAAAGTGGTTGATATGTAAAAAGTCTATGAAGCATGCCAACTTGGAAAATAGACTTGGGAATTTCATTAATTTGGAACTTGGTGCAATGGAACATATTACTGCTTATGTTGTTTCCAGGAGATTGAAAAAAAATCAAAAAGGTGGTGTTAATTAACACTTTATTTTTAATATCCTTGAAAATATTCAAGGAAAATCTTCAGTCGATGGATTCTTGTAGACTTTCTTTGGCCTTCAATACAACCTTTGGGGGAATTTTAAAAATTTTGGGAGATTTTGTACCTTTCTTCATCCAAGAGAAGACAATGCTACCTATTGTTTCCCATCGTTCAAGATCTTTTCTGTTGCACATCCAATATTTATCCCAACAATTAACATACACCTCTACATCTGTAGCATTTCGATGACTACAAATTGGAGCCCAATATTGTATATGTACCTTGTTGAAGTTTTTGGAATTTCTATTTGTATCGACCTCACTTTGTGCAACAACAAGCCATTTTGGATATACTAGATCTAAAGGTCTAACAATCACAAAGTCATCTTTCTTTACATCAATCATTGGTTCAAATGCATGTTTGGGTCGTTTGCTTAGAGGATCACAATAGTGATAATTCAACTCTTCCAATCCAATAAAGTCATATGCATTATCTACATCTATATTGATTACATTACTTTGTGTTCTTGGCCCAAAATCTATGAAAAATAAATCTTCTTGAACATTTGGAGTTTGAAGAGTGTAGATCATATGGTTCCAATAATCAATCAGTGATGTTATAAATTTTGCAAACTCTGATTTAGGTCCTTGTACATTTGACCATCTTTCCCAATACTTCAAATATTCTTTAACTCCACTTACTACTCCTTGATGATCCTAAACATTCTCAAACATGGGCAACAACATTGGAACACCCTTTGGAAGAGTAGGCTTTCCTACAAGGTCTCTCTTCCATAATTCAATGCCGCCTTCTCTTGGTAACCAATCTGGGGACTTTGGATGCATCTTGTATTGCATGACAGGTGTATCTTCTTGCATATAAAATTGAAATTGAAGAGGTTTTGAGTGACCAATAAGTGTATCTTTGGAATCACACAAGTATCCCTCAATGTATCTCTTAAAGTTAGGCACATGTGTCAATAAGAAAGGTGTAGGACTTGTCATCTGGCATGATTGAAAATGTTGCATAAGATGAGGAAAAGTGAAGGTCATGCTTGTTCTTAGCTTCTCTGAAAATTTGTTGAACATTGCATCGATGTCTTCATGTGTATGACCCACCATGAGAAACCCAAGCTAGATCATTTTGAATGTTCCTTGTGCAACAAGCAATGATAGATATGCAAAGAGATAGTGATTTTTGTTTTCTGATCCACAATTATCAAGTTGAAGTAGTAAGTTCTCTGGCAATCGTTTGAAATGATGATGGTCATCTTGTGGCGTATTATCTTCCATGCATGATTTATTTTGTGCAACACCTTGATGGTGGTCTAGTTCTTTTTTCGAGTTGAGGGCATTTAGTAGCACAGAGGTTGATCTTGGCAATCCATCTACTTGTAGATCAACATTTGCATGCCTGTGTAGTCACTCCAAGTTCCTAAAGCACAATGACAATGAGGCAATTGTGAAGTTAGGATCATGAGGCCATACATCGAGTGAGAAATATCCATATCTACCTTCTCCATATCCATGTGTAATCATGCTTGAAAATGGTAGTTGAGTAGATCTTTCAATCTCTTTTGATCAAAGCCTTAACCTAGGGATAGTTGTCTTTTGTTGGTTCATTTTATCATGTATGATGCACAAGTTTTTATTTGGATCTAATGCTAAGGCCAAGCGCCAATTGTAGTATATGTTCCAACAACTTTGTTGTTGTAGCATGTGATATTGACACTTCTTTAGAAGTACATTTCACTCTTGAAGACACTTTGTTGCTGCAAGTTGCTCTTTGATCTCTGAGCAACTACTACATTTGGAGAACTCACTTGTCTTTTCTAAGGTTACATGCTTGAACTCTATGTTCCAAATACGATTGAAGGTGGACAAGGACATTTGCTTACATCCAATACCACTCAATGTTGTATTTACTTCTGCCCATATATCTACTTGCTTGTAAATATCTAGGATGACCAATTGTGTCTCCCTTGATCCATCTTGCATTGTTCTACTCTTGTGTGGCATTTGCTCTACATTCTTCTTAATGAAGTCTCTAAGGATGGCTCTTCCCATCTCTGTGTGATCCCAAGTTGCTCTTATTACCCCCTTGTTTCCATACATTGCCCTCCTCACGCCATGCTCAAATTGTGTTTTGTACTTGTAAAAAGATGTCTATGGGATTCCATGAATCTCATACCATGCCCTTCCACATACCACTTGTCCATTGAAGATAAAGTTGTACTTCCTTGTTCCCAAGTAATCAATCCTACATGATGATTCAAACTTGTCATAAACATAGTTTGTGCGGTCTTCAAATTGCAATCCCCAAAAGTATTTACATAATTGTTGCATTGCTTCTCTATCAGCAAACTGACAACACTTTTCTTGGCAAAAATCAATCACGAAAACCTATGAAATGGAGTCCATAGAAGTCCTCAAGTTTGCACCTTTAGGGGCAATAATTTGAGGCTTTCTATTGACCATACATATGATCTCTTCTGAAAAAAAATTAATTTTTTTGCAGAAACATAATCTTCATTGGTATCTTCCATGTTTTTAGCACAAGGATTTGTAGAGATAAATTGCATGTATGATTGTTGTTGTAGCAACGATGTTCCATCATCAAAGGTGGCTTGTTTAATGGGCCATCTTTCCAAAGTGACACAGTGGAGGTTGTCATCTATGTATGTTCCTGTGGTTTGATCAAGGACTTTATCTACCACCACACCAACATCCTCTTCTCCTAGCAAATCAAAGTTTATCACATCCATATGGAAAAGCCAATAATATAACCCCTGTCCCAACACACACAGTGTTGCCTTCTGTCCATAGCATCACTCTATGTTCTCTCCAACTTTCACGAATGCTAAGCACATCAATATCCTTAGAAGGTAGGACATGGTTTGATTCATAATCATCTCCTTCCATGAATTGTTATTGAGTTTGAAACAACCACCACATCTTTCTTTCCCCATTTTGCAAAACCACCTATAGCTTCATGAACCTTCATTGTGTCAATTGTTGGGAATGGCAAATATGCTACTACATTTAAACATTTATCAATAGCCATTGAAATATATCCATCTTCAAGTGTTTCTCCATGGCATGTCTCATTTGGATGCATTGCATGCACTCTCCCAATTGCAACAATCTCATGATAAACTAGGAAATTCACAATTTCTCCAAAATAAAATTTGTTATTCATAGTACTTGTACCAGTGAGAAAATGGAGATTTTATCATTTGTATGTTGTCATCTCTCAGAAAGAACAAAATAGTAACGAAATTGCTAAATACAATGAAGTATTAAATTTCATTGAAACGAAAAAATTACTTAAACATTAGATAGAATGAGTCTGACTTCCATAATAGAAAGTATTAATGGAAACATCATATAGAAAGGGGATAGATTTGACCATATGGCCAAAAACAAACTTTCTCATGAACTATGCCCTAAAGTAAATAAGAAAAGTCTCTTCTATTATTTTTAGTTGCCCTTGATTTTACTTTATTTTATTAGCTATTCTTTGAGTAACCAAAAACTTCATTGTGTGTTCTCATTGGGAAAAGATATAGTAGATGTTCAAAACTTGTACTATATCTATTCGATACGAGAACAATGATTAACATTATTTATAATATGTATAGGAAAAGATTTAGCCACCTGGTTAAAAATCTATTGTATGTATTCCATACTGTAGCAAATATAAAAATTATTTGTGATCCCCATAGGAGAAAACATAATCAAATGATTGAAACCTTTGTTGTTGTATGTATTTCACATGACAAAAATGATAAAAGTTCATTGTGATTTTTATGGAAAAAGATTTAGCTAGAGGGTCAAAACCTCTATTGCAACTATTTTAGACAAGACTTAGGATTAAAATTCCACAATAAAAGATTTAGCCTTATGGTCAAAACATGTATTGTATGTAACTTAGATGACAGCAAGGATTGTTTGTGATGTCTATAGAATAAGATTTAGCCAAATGGTCAAAGCCTTTATTGTATGTCAACAAGGATAAATAATCTCTGTGATCTCCATTAGAAAATATTTGATCAAATGATCAAAACCTTTATTTCATGTATTCCACATGACAACAAGGATAAATATATTTTAAGAGAAACTTTGACCTCGTGCTTAAATGTTGAAACCACAATGACCTCTAAAGAATAGGAGATTTCATTCCCTATGACACAAAGTTATAAAGATTAAGGAAAATTTAGCATCAATTAGAAGCTATTTGAGAAGAAAAGATAAATTTTTTCATGGTTAAATATTTATAAATCTTATACTACGTACTTGTTGATAATAGTAAAATGTATCATATTTCATTTTTTAAAAGTTATACTATTTTAGTCTAAATCATGTTATATTGGTATATCGTATTATGTACATATTATGGAATATATTATCAAAATATATTTTAAAAATAAATAAATAAATAAATAAATATATAATTAATTAATTTCATAATAATTAATAAATATATTAAATCTTATTTTGTAAGATTATGTATATTTAATGTATCTAATATGTAATGTGTAATATCATTGAGGATTTTGAAGCCACCTTAGTGATAGTTCGAGAGTAGAATCTCTAGTAGGCTAGGATAGAGAATATGTAGGCAAAATCTCTAGCTGTGAAAATAGGGGCAATATCCTAATGGTGGGTTGTTAAGGAGGGGTGAAAGGAAAGGAGCGGGTCTAGGAGAAATTCCCTTGGTGAGAGTTAGAGGGCAACATACTCCTCGGTGGAGGTTTGGGAGCAATGCCCCCAGTCGGGGTTTGGGGATAGCGTCCCTTGTAGGGATTTGGGGGCAATGCTCCTAATGGGGGGTTCGAAGGGTAGCGCCCCTTGGTGGGGGTATGCGGGCAACACCCCTAGTAGGGGGTTGGGGGTAGTGCCCCTGATGGGGGTTTTGGGGCAACGCCCCCAAACAATAGGGGGGGTTCAGGGGGCAGTGCCCCTTGGTGGGGGTTTGGGGGTAGCGCCCTCTGTGGGGGCTTGGGGAAAACACCCCCAACGGGGAGTCTAGGGGGCAGCGTCCCCTTGTGGGGGTTCGGGGGCAGTTCCCCCGGTGGGGGTTTTGGGGCAACGGCCCCAATGGCGGGGTTTAGGGGCTGCTGATAGACCTCGGCGGGCGACGGTATAGCCATTACATGATTTTTGAAAAAAATTGTGACTTGAAATCTTTAATAAAATTAAAAAATAGATACAAAAATAAGATATAAATCTACTCGTATTCTGTAATAAGCTATGGTTATTCGAATAGCATGATACATTAAATGATCCCTTTCATGAGGCAGGTCTTTACAACTAATCATGATTTTTTCAAAATGAGTTTCTCTTCCCCTCCCTCTCTCTTCCACGCAACTCTCTAACTTGAGTCTTTTCTCTATTGCGTTTTTACAGTTGCAGGTTTTGCATCTCTGATCCTCTGCATTTTTATCTCTGCTCCTGTTGCCCCTCTCTTACTGCAAGTGTTGCGGCCCTAATCTTTGCTGGTGGTTCTATCCCCCTCCTCTTCTTTGACTGCTCTCCATTGTTTCATTTTCTCAAATTGAGACAGATTGTGCAGTGCAAATTTTGGTTCGAATCAGGGTATTATGACCAAAACTACATGTGTCTTCAAATCAGAAATCTTGCTCCAAGGCTTCAGTAATTCAATAGGGCAGTGAATGATCGCCACTCCATAGCGTGTCTACTCTACTTCACGGGTGATTTTTGTTACATTGGCATACATTACTGACTTCTACTAATTATAACAGGTTTTCAACTCTTCCCTACTTCATTTTTGATTTTGAGTTAAACTACATTGATTTTGATCATTTCAATCCATACAATTACTACAAGTCACACTATTACTCTTTGTTATGATTAATATTCAATAATATTAAGATCAAACACCAAAAGCATTTTCTAAATAAGAATCATGTATGAAAATTAAATGCAATCTTTATTTGTGTTGCAATGAGATTAGGTACTCACTCTTGAGAATTCAATGGCTTCTTCTTCTTCTCAATTGCTTGATTGATTTCCTGGAGCACCTGTCTTTTTTGCTGTCCACCACTACCTTGCAAATGATAGCTTCTTTGCTGTGAATATGAAAAACATGGTTTATTGCACTGTTGAAAATACTATTTTTGGTGTGAATATGAAATATATGATTTGTGTAATGTTGAAACAACTCTCTTAGATGTGAATATGGAATAAATGGTTTGTGCAATGCTTTTATCAATGAATGCTTTCAAAATACTAACCTTTCTTTCTATTCTGTGATGCTATATACCTTAAGGTTTCGCCTCACGGCTAAATCTAGCCTTATATTTCTTGTATCCTTCAATAATATTAGAGCATTTTATCAAGTTCTTATACATTGTATTATACTTTACTATATAGAACTTTCCATTATACTGTATTTTCATAATAAAAGCATTACCATCAGATTTTATGGTTACATTTTTTATAATTTTACAATAAGCATATGGCTATACAATACTTACAAATACTCAATATGATTTTGCCATAGGATGTAATTTGATCTTTTAACAACACATATCATGATCTTTCATCAATCTATAGATTAGAACATATGGTAAAAAATTTTCTTACAATATAAGAAGTACTTTTTCTTATTTTATTCAATACAATATGAGATTTGGCCATGAGGTTAAATCTTTTCTTATAATATAAGATGCAATTTATGTTATTTTTCCCAATATACTGTGAGATTTCGCCATGTGGCCAAATCTTCTCCTTAAGCTATCTCTTGGCCAAAATTAGGAATCTTGTAGTATTACAATATCTTGTAACAAATCAACCACTTTGTTCATTTTATTACAAGAATGACATTTCGCCATTTAGTCAAATGCTTTCTTATATTGTCAAACCTTACTTACTTCCAAAAGGAAATGCTAGTTTCTACTTAGAATTCCTTACTTTCTATTATTTGGCCATGTGGTCAAATCTTGTCTTGCAACAAACAAACCACTTTTTGAAAATTGATCCTAAAAAATTAAGACTAAATCTATGGTGGGTTCGATCACACAAATTTTGGGTATACTAGATTTGGTAGTATGGCAAAATGTTCTAAGAAAAACATATTCTATATTATCTCCAAAAAGGAAGACCATGCTCTACTTGAAACTCCTTGATTACCTACTATATTTATAGGAAGTTTCGCCATGTGGTCAAAACTTGTCGTGCAACAAACAAACCACTTTGTTTCCATAAACCATTTTTTCCATTTCAAATTTTCATAACTTCCTATCTATATGTTCATATATAAATATCATATCATTTTGCCACAAATTAGCCACTTTTTCCATTCCATTACAAAATAAAAATTGGCCATATGGTCAAATCTTTCATTTTGTTATCAATGCTAGCATCCAAGAATCTCCCATTCTTGTTTCGTTCCGCCATATGATTAAATCTAATCTCATACATCTTGCAAACCATGATACCACTTTTTCATTCCACTATAAAACAATATTTGGCTATATAATCAAATCCAATTTCACAACATGTTGCAACAAATGAATCACTTTTTTCATATGGTTATAAAACTAGATTTGGCCATATGGTTAAAACTAGTTTATAGAAATTGTATTATCTTGTAGGTTTTACCATGAGGTCAAATCTCCACCTTTCAAGTGTTTTTCACATTACCTTATATTGATATCTATGGGATTTGCTACATAGCCATATTTGTTTATATCTTAATCTTATATCACAATAAAGTGCACCCTCTCTTTAACTAGCCTTTAGAAACCTAAGGTAAAAAGCCATGGTAAAGTTTCTAATCTTATAGATAAGTCTTATGACTAAATAGGATTTGACCACATGGCTAAAACCAATGACAATGTTTCTACAATATAGCTCCTTTCAAGGGAAACTTACATATGCACTAATTAAAATGTTAACTTTGGGTCAAATGGAATCGTGAGATTGCTACATAACCACATTGATATATGGGTGGATATTATATTGGACTAAATCTCATTCTTTGATTAAATAGGATTTTACCACATGGCCAAAAATCTTAGCAAAGTTCCTAGAGTATGATCCTTGCATAGGAAACTTACATGGAGAAGAAATCCAATGTTAACTTAGGGACAAAATCATCCATGACATTTTCTACATAATCACAATGATTTTTCACTATATCTCATACCACACTCACACTCAACATTTCATTATCACTTGACCATTTGGTTAAGCCCATGGTCAAGTCTCACTATTAATAGAATTTAATCTTCTCACACCGAAGTCCATGGCAAATTTTTTACTATATGATTCTTGCAAGAGAAACATAATTAATGCTAACTTAGGGCCAAAATAATCCATGAGATTTGATACATAAGCACATATATTTATGGTTGGATCTCATACCACACTTAATCTCAAATTTCAATATTTCATTTTATGGAAGAGTCCCTTTGGAGTACATTTGTCTTGTATTTCGTGAAATCTTGTGTTGTTGTGTTTTCAATTTTCAATCTAGAAATCTTATACATTTATTTGGATTTTGTGAATTTTGAATATTTTTAAATCCACTTTTTTCTGACAACTTTTTCTCTTTGTAGAACTATTCAATGGCAAAGAAAGATAGCACATCCAAATAGGAGACCCACACCATTGATGGAGTTAGTGGTGATTTTGTGTATCCATGGTATGTGGATGTTTATGATAGTTAAGGAAAAGCTAACAATGTTCTCTTATTTACTTTAAAGAGTGATATTGCATTTTTTTTAACAAGACGGTGTCATAGAGAAGATAATAGATGGATGTGTTGGGAAAGAGGGAACACCATGTAATCTTATTAAGATTAAGGGGAAAAATGTAGTATACAAACTTGATCCTTTGTCATTTCACTTTGCTCGTATTAAAGAGGACGAAGAATACTCTTTGAAAACAATGGGATGGACCTTATTTGAGGAGGTAAAGGGCACAAAAGACATTATATTAGCATTCCACGCTGTCCAAAATAGTGAGCTACTTTCCCTATCAAGAAAAGATGATTGCCCCAACAAAAGAATGAAGCTCCAAGATAAACAAATAGACTTGAGATCTTCACCTTCTCCTCAAGAAGAAAATAATTCATCGAATTCCACAAGCTCAAAGTCAAAATCACCTCAACAAAGTTTCTTGTCACAAGCTCTTGTTGTTAGTATGGCTGCTAACGCTATTGAGAATGATGCCACTTTACCTTCCATGCTAGAAGTTACACCTGCAAAGCCAATAATTTCTCTTGAGGTCAAGGGAGTAGAAAGAACATTCGATTTTCCTGAGATAGTTAAGAAGAAGGGAAAGAAGGAAGAATCAATATTTCACATGTTTGAAAAATTCTTTCCATTTGGTCCAACAACACAATTTCCTATTCTCGTTGATAGGTGTTATGAGGCACCTCCTTTGTATGCTTATAGGTCACTATGTTGGGATTATGTAGAGAAGCTAACCACGTCTTTCAAAAACAATTCCATGAATCTAGCAACAACAGCATATCTTACGCCTTTTGTACAAGATAACAATGAGAAGAGACCCATGCATCGTGATGAGGTGGATGCTAATAAGTCGGACACTTATAGTTATTGGATTATATCGGGGCTTCACTCAATTCATGCAGCAAAGATATATATTCAGAGTAATACTACATGTGGTCTAGCAACCAAGCATTTATACACCACGAGAAATGCTAGAATATTAGTTGATTGTCATGAGAAAATGTGCACTGAGCTTTCACGAATGACAAATATGGAATCACATAATGTTATGAAGAATGCCCCTTATGTTGAGCAACTTCAACAATTAAGAGATCAGTTGCTAGCATTTGGTTCTCCACCAAAACCCTAACAAGGGCTTTCTAAGACAAGCTCTCAAAGAGTACCATGGCAAGTGATCACACATAAGCTTACCTTCTCTTTTTGTGAAGATTAGTGTGATGCTCTTTCTTTTGTTCTATGCTCACTATTTGATCTTTTTTTTGCAGAGATTTGTGGCATACATAGGAGAAAATTGTGCATCTAGAGATTGCCATATGATTATTAGCTCCCAAGAAATATTTGATAGTTGGATCAAAATCATGAAGAGATACTCTAGAGGTGAGCTTATATCCCAAGAGGAGAGTTCGAGAAAAAAGGGAAGGCAACTTTCTCATGCTGTATTTCGTTGCCTTATGGGTTTAAAGGATGGAGACATCCTTACACTACAAGAGGAGATCAATGAAGATCATATCCTTTTTCTTAGAAACAAATGGGATAAGGAAGATATGATTAACATGGAAACAAGGGCTAAGCAAATCAAGCAAGATAGGGTCCCAAAGGAGGAATTAGTCACTCTTTTCAATGCTTTAGTTCTAGAAAGTAGCACTGTGATGAAGACTTGGGAAGATCTTGTTGATGATTAAGATATCTATGATGAATTCTACACAAAGATTTTAGGTGTTTGCAATGATTCAATATCAAAGAAGCTCACATGTGGAGCTGATATAGGGTCCCTACCAAATGGAGCAAAAGATATTGTGAACGTTCTAATTGGAAAAAAGTAAAATCCTCTTCAATCCTCCACTACTTCCCCTAGAGTGTATATGTTGTCGGATGCAATCTAGAAACCTTTGATCTTATACAAAATGTTTACAAAGATCCAATTACCATTGGGGTTGTTGTTATAGATGCAGCACATGGGGTTGAGGGAATGAAATGGGACTCTATAAAGTTTGGAAAGGTTGTATCCACTCTACTACAAATGACATGTGAACCTAAACAATTCATCTTGTTATCATTCTTGATCGAAAGCAAATGGCAGCTTTGGAAAATGCTCTTGAAAGCATTTCTTGCAAGTATCGCATGCTAGTTGGTAGTGTTGACTTCCTACCAATGGATAAAACGTTTGATTTTGGATATATAGATTCTTTTGTGGTTTTGAAATTAGTGACTATGGAGAAAAGATTCATCAATTTTGAGCGATATATAAACAATGTCAACAAGCCTTCCATTTTGGACTTTGAAGGCTTGGACAAGGAGTGCAATGATGAAGATCTTGAAGAAAAACAAAGGATTGCAAAGGCCGTTTTGAGAAAGAAAATGAAAGTTATGAAAACTATAATCAAAGCATTCAATGATGCTCATGAGGTTGTATTTGATGTATATGCAAATGGACTTGCATCTAAGGTAGCATTGGTAAATCATATGAAGACTATTGCAATGGTTTGCAACACTCAAGAGCAAAGAGAGGTTGAAGCACAATTGTGGAGGGTCCATGAGAGTGCTAAACAAAATTCAAACTCCCAAGAGGTTCCTCTTGCTGAAGTTCAAGTTCTTGAAGTACCACATGAGGGCATAGAAGAATCAAGCCAAGATATAGCAAGCCTAATTATGAAAGAGAAATTGAAGGCTACTTCAGGTGTTTAAACTCTGTTCATTCTCCTTTCATCAAGGAAGACGCACGGATGTAATTTTGATTTTTTTCTTGAGAAGTTACTTCCATTAGCATTTGCAATATTTTCTTTCTTTGGTGATATTACTTAAAGAAACTATATCTTTAGTTTTTTAGATTTTTACAAAAGGTACCAAGCATGTTTGGTTTAAAAAATCTATTTCAGTACATATTTTACCAAAATAGTATTAAAGAGCTCACTAAAATTTATCATCCTTTGTAAGGATAACTGTTTAATTGTAATCTAGTGTGTATGAATACTTATCATAATGAAAAGTTTGAGCTAGCTATGCAAAATTTACTTAAGTCTATTTTAGATCTTATTTCAATTAAACTCTTATATTTGTTGTGTAATGATATTGTTATGTTAGTTTTGGTTAGATCTATCCATATAGCCAAATCTCTTATTTCTTATAGCCTCTTTTACTACACTAGTGTATGTCTACGCATGTACCTTAGGATAAGAGAGCCAACAATATATTGCACACCCCAAAAAGATTCATTGCACCTCCCAAAGGATTTTTACCTCAGTAGCAAATATTGCAACAAAGATTTCACTCCAATATATCTTTTGAGATGTGTATATGAAATATTAAGGTAAAATCCTTGTTACAATTCATGAGTTTAAATATCTATGGGATATAACTAGTTCAAAAATAGAATGGTTAGTCCTTAAGAGGAAACTATGAAAACTTATCCAAATAGAGTATAACTTATCTCAATGAAATTGTCATGTGTCACTTATATGTGACATAGTTTTGGTCACATGGTCAAAAGTATCACGTTAAATTTTCTTTTAATAATTAGAACTAATAAACGCCTTCTTTGTACATACCATTTTGAAGGCCTTTTTAGAAACTGAATATGTTTAATATTATAATGATAAGATAATCTTTACAACTAATTACAAGAATCTATTGTTAGTGTCTCAAGTATACTTATAATGAGCGATAAAAAGTAGGTATGGAAAAATAACTTTATTAGAATAGATTTTACTTCAAAGAAATCATTATATATATATTTTTCACCTCATGATATTACTCTTGGCTAGATTTGTCCACATGGTTAAATGTATCTTTTCTTAAGATATCATTTATTAAGTAGTACCTATGTATGTATTTGTCAATGTGAAGTTAAATTGCTTTAGTGTTCTATGCTAGTTTATAGCTCAAACATTAAGTAGAATGATGATGAAGTAAATGAATCTAATGTGCTTCTTTTTCTTCTTTGTAACTTCAATAAAACATCTATGGTTGGATATCTAACAGATTCAACAACAGTAGAGCATGATGATGTGATTGATGTGTCCCTGATAAGAAATGCAACACAATTATGTGTAATACTTGATCTCAGTGGTCTTCTTTTACAACGATGCTTTGCGTCTAAAAGGTTTCAAAGCTTTCAAATGGGAAGCAATGGCTTATTCTTTGACCAGGACGTATGGAGTTTCTTGAAGCCTTATTTGCAAGATTCCAAGTGGGAGTTTGGTCAACAGCTTTATATAAGAATGTCATGGCAGCTATTAAGTTCTTGGAGATCCATGCAAAAAGGAAGTATCCTTTCTTCATGATTTGGGGCCCAGAACAATGTCATAGACATCGACTCAAAATCATATATAGGCCAGATAAGATGGGAGTAGAAGCAATGTTCAAGCCTTTGAAGTATGTATGGGATCAATATTGAGATGTTTGTTAGCATACCAAGACTATTCTCATAGATGACAGTCCTGACAAAGGATGTCAAAATCCTATTGAGAATTGCATTTATCCAAAAACATTTGATATTGATCATGAAGACTCTATCTTGATCAAAGAACTTCTACCATACTTGACTTGCTTAAGAAAATACCATGATACATATGAAGTCATCAAGTTTGATCTATATGGACAGGATCCAGTTCAATATGGACATGAATTGTATGCTCAATTCAAGGTTGTCATTGATGAATGGACTATAGAGAATGATGGTATTTCATATTCATCATCAGAACCACACGAGACCATGATTGATAAAGATGGTATATATGTTCAACCTTTAATTACTTGCTTCAAGAGACCATCTATTATACAAATATCCTCAACAAATACCCCATGTCATCCGTCTCTTACATTGAACAACTCACAATTATCCATGTTGAAGTAGACTCCTTTAGTCTTTAATTTGAAAGATATGGAAGCAATGCAACTTGCTCACGAGTTAGGATATCACAAACATTTCATAAATGGTAGTGTAGCTAATCGTTTTATACAAAATCTACAAAATCTGTATTTCTCCAATATACATGATGTAACAAGGCGGTGACTCTATATGGACTAATTTTGACTTTCATAATAAATATATCCCTTACATTAAAGGCTTTTGCATGGCTATGTATAGATGCTTGTTAGAAATTTAAAGTGTTTTATATAGTTACCTTGGTGTTTCTAAACACCACCAATATCAATGAGAGAATCTACTTGATGTTTTTTATTCTTTCAATAACATTAGTTAATTGTGTTGAAATTACTTATAAAGTGGTTTAAATCCTATTTTGTACTTTATGATCGTCTATTATACAAACATGCTCAACAAATGCCTCACGCCGTCAGTCACCTACATTGAACAACTCACAATTATCTAGACTCCTTTAGTCTCTACTTTGAAAGATATAGAAGCAATGCAACTTGTTTATGAGTTAGGATATCACAAACATTTCATAAATGGTAGTGCAGCTATCTACAAAAGTTGTATTTTTCCAATATACATGATGTAACAAGGCAGTGACTCTATATGGACTAGTTTTGACTTCCATAGTTAATATATCCCTTACATTAAGGGCTTTTGCATGGCTATGAAATATATGCTTGTTAGAAATTTAAAGTGTTTTATGTAGTTACCTTGGTGTTTTTAAACGCCACCAATATCAATGAGAGAATCTACTTAATGTTTTTTATTCTTTGAATAACATTAATTAATTGTGTTGAAATTTCTTATAAAGTGGTTTAAGTCTAATTTTGTACTTTATGTCTTAGCTAACAAATAAGTCTTAATTAATAATAAAATTTATGTCTATTTCTTTGGAAACACAAACCATTGGTCAAAGGTTAAATCTTTGGTCTTAGAAAAAGCATAAACTTCTAGCTTGGTATATAAAACTTCATTTTATGATATGCAAGCTCATTTAGCTAATCAAAGTGTGAAGCTAGTTAATTTTGGCCAAAGCCAATATCCATCTTGTCCATATATTGTCAAGATAGATAGAATTTTTGAACAAAAGATATTTATATACAATGCATATACATACAAAAAATGCAAATGGGGTGAGCAATTATTTAACATACTTGTGTCTATTGGTTTACACAAAAAACAGAGCCATCACGTCATAGGTTATCCAAACTTATTACTATATGGTATTAGATCAAGTTATTAAACCACACCTAGTTAGTGGTGACTCTTTTTTTAATGTCCTAGTTCATGAAACTTATACATGTCACTTTAAATGATGCTATATCTAAAAGAAAAAACTCATATTATAATATCTTCAAATCCATAACATTATAAAATTTGGCCATGATAACATATTTTCATACAATGTTTAAGACTCTTGTATTCTAAATTCTCTCTCCACTCCTTCAAACCTTTGTATTCTTACATTAAACTTGAAAATTTCATAGGTATATACTAGTTAAGCCTCCTTGATATTTCCACCACCATACAACATCATATTTTGTTAGTATGCTAGAAAAGATAGAGGTGAAATTGAAATCTCCTAATAGGCACATAGCTTACATTCATCATTTAAGCTCTCAAGATATGTGATCTCATATTTGTAACATACAAAAGGCCCTTTAAAGATAAACGTAAACATAGTGCTCTCTTTCATTCACAAAAGTAAGACATTCATTAAAAGGGGGACTTGGGAAATTCCCAAAATCTCTAATATGGTGTTATGTAGTACATTTGGATATATAGGGTTCTACAAATACTACATTAATGGGTAGATGTAAGTATTATTTGTAACCTTTTTTGATGATCATATAAGAAAGATATGGCTATACTTTATGAAGGAGAAAAGTGATGTTTTCTCACTTTTAAGATTTTAAAAATATGGTTAATAAATAAATAGCCGTGTAGATTAAGTACTTGAGGTTAGATGGAGGGGGAGAGTATCTCCCCAATGAATTTAATAATTTTATGAAAGAGCATGGAATTTAGAGGCAGTATAGATGCAAGTACCCTCAACAATAGAATGATGCTAGTGAAATGAAGAATATGTATATTGCAAAAATTGCACAAGTGTTGATGGCTGAAAAAAATATCCTCATTGTTATTGGGCTAAAGTTGTCTCTATAGCTAAATATATTATGAACAAGACTCCCTTTGCTACTGTAATGCATTGATTTAACACTAGATGAGAAATCTACAAGCAAGAAACCAAAGTTTTCACATGTTAAAGTATTTGGATGCATCACATATGCACATGTTCCTGATGAGATAAGAAAGAAGTTGGACCTAAAAGCTAAAAAATGTGTATTTTTGGACAAATTCCTTGAGCAAAAGGGTTATAGATATTACAATCCAATTACATACAAGTTATAGGTGAGGAGAGATATTGTGATTAATGAGATGAGTAATTGCTATATTGTTGACATACAAATTGTTGCAGATGATGTTTTAAAAATGGTGATTGCAAAAAATGTGGGCCCACAATCACATACATTGAGTGGACCAAAAGAATCCTCTTCTAGTAGGTCTATTGAGAGACCATGAAGTGGCAGGTTGTGTCTTAGAAGTGTAGAAAATGTATTACACAAGGGAATAGAAAAGGTGGTTGATTCACTTGGTTTGCCAGATGTTCTACAAGCTATTCACATGTAGATGGGGAGTTTGATGGCTCTAACCAAAGTATGGATGAGGAGTTTGGTACTCTAGTTTTTTGTACACCTAGTGTAAGAAGAACCGAGGCTTATGTAATGAGATCATAGTGTTCTACAAGTGCACGGGTCAATGAAAGTAAGGTATCCCCTAAAGAGGTCGACACATGGTGGTTATGTTGCTCGCCACTATGCATATATGGAGAAGGTTATAAAATTCGAGCCCACTTTGAGAAAGCTATTGGTCATGTGCATTATGAGAAAGCCATGGATAAAAAAATGGGTGCATTGGATGTAAATCAAACTTGGGATTTTGTACCATTGCCTAATGAAAAGAAAGCTATAGTTTGCAAGTGGGTTTACAAAGTAAAACATAATGCAGATGAATGTGAATAGGTACAAAGCAAGACTAGTTGCCAAATGTTAGGCACAAACTATAGGATTGATTTTAAGGAGATATTTTCTCCAATGGTAAAGATGGCAACTATAAGAGCTATAACTATAGTGGCTATAGCACAAGGTTGGATTTTGCCTCAAATGGATGTAAAGAATACATTTTTGCATGGTGAGTTGTAAGAAAAGTATGTATATGTGGAGTAATCACATGGTTAGTAGAGAATGGTTCACCCCAATTATGTGTGTAGGCTACTCAAAGCCTTGTATGGGCTGAAATAGACACCAAGATCATGGCATGATAAGGTAGTATAACATGTTGTATCTATTGATTTCCATGTTGAAAATATAGGTCACTCACTTTATGGGTACCAAAGTGATGGTGGCATTGTTGTGGGTGGTTACCTTGTATGTGGAAAACTTGATTATTGGAGGTGATAATGTGCAAGAGGTAGAGCATGTGAATAGTCTTCTTAAGCAAAATTTTGACATGAAATATTTGGGATAGATGAAGTTCTTTCATAGCATTGAGGTAATAACAACAACTAAGGGCATATGGCTCTCACAAAGGTAGTATATTTGGGATACGTTGACAAAGTATAGCATGACTGATTGTAGTCCCATACCACGGCCTCTTGAAGAAAATCTACCATATCCCCTTCTTGAAATTGAGTAAAGTGCTTAGACATACTCACCACTTATTTTAGATGATTCACCTTGCATATTGATCTCTTTGGTGATCATGAGAGAGACTAACTCATCAAAAATTGGTGATGACTTCTGTACATATATAAAAGTGACAAATGATTTCTAGGCCTTCTCATTATTAAGGCCACCCAAAGTAGATGATACCAAATTGTCATCATCAAGCATTGTGTCAATAGCTACTAAGGAATCTGCAATGCTTCTCACTTTTAAAATATACTAATTTATAGACATCTTTCCTTTCTTCAAAGCATTCAACTTTTTCTTGAGTTGAATATTTCACATATTTGTATTTATTAAAAACATATTCTAAAAAATTATCCAAGCTACATGTGAAGTTTCTACATTTCTAATATTCCATAGTATAATATTATCAATGACTATAGATATCCCAATATATACCTTTTTATCTTTTGCATTCCATTCTTTCCAAACCTTTAATTCATATGCTATCATAGGGTTACTAAAAGCGAGTGAGCCAAGAGTGGAAGCACATGAGCAGAAGCAAGAGCTATGGTGAAAGGCACAAGAGCAAGAGAGAGAGATACAAGATGTAGGAACTCCAATAGTCACAATGTGTGACTAGCCTTCTCTTTATTCAAATGTCATTGAAAGAATAAAGAGTGAAGTGACAATGATGGGGGCCTTCCACTTGTAGTATACAGATGCACGGGTACTGTTAGTGTAGTAATACACAGATGGCTAGACACATGTGCTTGTATCCTCAACAACCTCTCACTTAAAGAAAAATGTGCCCCTCTAGTGAGGAGAGTATAAGAAAAAAAGTGACAAAGTACAAATGTACATAAGTACAACAAGATGAGGAAAGAGGTCATCTCATACAACATCCATAAACTTCCTAAGGAAGACAAAACACTTCATTGAGAGACTTTTCATGAGTAGATCTATAGGATTTTGATAATTTGAGATCTTAACAAGGTTAATATACCTGTCCCTAAATGACCTCTTTGATGAAGTGGTACTTTTGTAACTTGTCAAAATAAGTGCATAACAATACACCAAGAAGTCTTTTCTAGTGAATTGCTCAATATCACATATAATCTACAACTTGTTTGTAGATAAAACTTGTACTTGTTTCCTAGAAAGGACCTCAAGACTTACAGATTCAAAATATGTAACATGTGTACCCACTTTTGATCGATATAGCCAAAATCGCAGCATACTTTAAAACTATTGTCAGCAACCTTATGAGTCTAAAATGGGTTATATGGCTAAAAAAGTAGTAGGACACGAGATCTCATAGAAATTTGAGATTTTTACTCTACCATACTTTTGATGCCTCCATAGATACTATCCAAGAGAAAGAGTGGAAGAATGGGAGAGCTTCGTACCCATTGCTGCTTGCTTGAATCCTTGCTTCTTCAATGTGTTTTGTCTTTGCATGGAAGATTAGATTCATAGCAAACTAGATAGCACTCGTAGAATCCCAATGCAGTGTAAGGACTACATTAGTAATACCAAGGTTTGCCCCATCAGATAGCCTCCTTACAAGATTTAATGTCTGCAATATACTCGGCCTTGGTAGAGAGGGTTGTGAATTTTTGCATCCTAGACATCCAAGAAATAACACCTCCAGCAAAGGTGAAGACATAGTCAGAGGTGGACTTTCTATTGTCTACATATCTGATATAATTAGAGCCAGTGTATCCCACGACTCCTGTATCCTAGCCACCACAACATATGCACACAACTATTGTACTCTTCAGGTACCTCATGATACCCTTGACAACATCCTAGTCCCATCTACTAGGTGTAGCCATATAGTGTACCACAACTCCCACTACAAATTCTATGATAGGGACAAGTGGCTATTATGGCCTACATCAAACTACCCACATCAGATGCATAAGAGATCTTGTCCATCTCAGCCTTCTACTCATCAAATAGTGGACAATAAGCCTGACAAACCTTCCTATGAGAAGGTCGAGGATAACTAATAGGCTTACCATTTTACATTTTTAAATCACTCTTTTTGGATATAATCCTTTTGTGATAGATAAAGGAGACCCTTAGAGCGATTGCACATTATGTGCATCCTAAGAACATGCAAGGTCTATCACATGTGCTTCATACCAAAGCTCTTCTTAAGGTGAGTTTTCAAGGCATCCAACTTATCAAATGAGCTCTCCCAACAATAAGTATATCATCCACATATAGTAACAACATCATAAGGCTACTATTACAAGCCTTCTTTGTAAATAAACACGGATCCATAGCACTGCACTATATCCCTGTAAATACATAAAAACATTAAACTTGTGGTACATTCCCTAGGTTCCTGTTTCAGGCCATAAAGGCTCTTTCTTAACTTGCACACTAGGTGTTCCCTACATTTTCCTTCAAATCCCTTAGGATACTACACATAGATCTCATCATGCAAGTTCCCATGTAAAAGAGCTATGTTAACATCCATTTGATAAAGATTAGCAATCAATGCTAGTACCAAGTGTAGGGTCATCATATTGACCACAGAAGAAAATACTTCGTCGACGTCAATACTAGATTCCTTCTTGAAATCCTTAGCTACCAATCTGGCCTTATAAGTGGGATTGGAGCATCCATGGATACTTTTAAGCTTGTATATCCACTTGCATGGCAATGCCTTCTTGTCACTAGACAAAGGAACCAAATTCCACATATAGTTAGTGTTGAGATATCGAGCTCCACTCGTGATACGCCAGGGTGACCGTTGTGTATTTATGTCACTGACGTGTCGGTTGCAGATTCGGTTGGTACACCGCCCATGAATAATAGCTACATGATAGCTATCCTTATCTATTCTAGTTCGTGGCTCAGTTAGTATGCCACCTTAGTTAGTTGAGTTTGGTTTGAGACCCATATAGAGGGTTCTTCTATTTCTTTGTACTTGAGTTCTTTTGGCTTACACAACTAAGAAGAGGAAAACTGTTTTTCAGCCTCCACCCTTGTGTGTCTTCCCCCATTGTGCAAGCAAGAAAGCTTCAAGCGAGACTCCTTCCTTCTCTCCCACAATCTTGACATGGTATCAGAGCCTTGTTCGTGGTAAGGAGCTCAAGAAAGCAAGCCAAGCTCGCAGTGTTCTGGTAAGAGGAGCAGTGTTGCTTTCATTTTCTGTTTTGGGAGCAGATCTCTGCAGGTAGCACAGCCGGAAATTGCAAGAGTGCATTGTCTCAGGTTGAGACGCCCTTCGCGGTGAAGCAAGAGGGCAGTATATGCTGCGGGCAAGAGCTTTAGCTCTTGGCGACCTTGTTTTTTTGATTTGAGGCCATTTCGGGGCCTGTTTTGGAGGCGGAAGTTCTCTGCACGCACTCAGAAAAAGGCCCAGTTTTATGCTGTGCAATCATTGTTCTACAGGTCGGTGAAAAGTTACTGTAGAAATTGCATCGTATGCTTGTGCACAGAGACATTGGGAGTTTCAGAATCATCCTTGGTTCCTGTTTATGCAAAATCGTCACTAGGAAGTGACTGTGTGGTCAAATACCACTTTCGCCAGTTTTGCAGATTTGCCCTTGTGAGGGTGAAGCTGTGTTTTTTGCAGTGACAGAATTTCTTGCAGTATTCTGTAATGGCGTCTGATTCTCTTTCACAGATTGTCACTGAAAAGCTTGACAAGAACAACTTCCAGGCATGGAAGTTTAGAATGACGAATTTCCTTATGGGAAAAGGATATTGGGAATTTGTTGCAGGAAATGAATAAGAACCAGTTCTTCCTGATGTTCCCAATCAACAACAAATGCAGGCATTTAAAACATGGCATGAGAGAGCCAGGAAAGTTATGTATTGGCTGTCTATCAGTATTTCAGACTCTATGATTGTGCATATTCAGGATGCAAGTACGCCAAAGGAGGCATGGGATACTTTGTCAAAAATGTATAGCACAAATACGCAAGCCAGGAAAATGCAGCTCAAGCAAGAGTTGCATAATGTGCAAAGAGAAAGTATGAGCATCAACGACTACCACATGAAGGTGAAGAAGATTGCAGATGCACTTGCTTCCATTGGGTCGCCAGTGGAAGATGATGATTTAGTTTCCGTGACCTTGAATGGCCTAGGAAAGGATTATGCACAGTTTCGGACATCCATTTCAGTTCGTGAAAGATTTCCTGATTTTGAGGAGTTGATTGCTCTTCTAATTTCTGAGGAACAGAGAAATGGTGGTGCATCTTCTTCAGGAGGAACTTCAAAAGAAGCTGTCTTCTACTCAAATGCTGGAAGAGGTAGAGGCAGAGGTAGAGGAGGCCGATTTGGAGGCCGTGGCAGAAATCAGAATATGCAGCAAATTCAAGAAAACCAGTCCTATGGAGGAGGACGTGGTAACTCTAGAGGCAGGGGGAGCCAAAGAGGTCGTGGTGGATGGCAAAGAGGTCAAAATGCAAACAGTAATGTTGAATGCTACTACTGTGGTAAAATGGGTCATATGGCTAAAGACTGCTATAAAAAGCAGAATGACATCATGAATGGAAAACTGCAACAAGGAAATTATGCATCTTCTAGCAGACAGGGTGATGACAGAAATGAGCATTTGTTCATGGTGCAACACATGAACAATTCTGTGACAAGTGCAGAAGGAAGCAATGATGTATGGTATGTTGACTCAGGTGCATCAAACCACATGACAGGTCATGCAGAATGGATGGAGGATGCAAGGAAAATGGAAAAACCAGGATTTGTGGAGACTGGTGATGATACTGCACATCCTATTGTGCAGATTGGAAAAATTCCCTTGTCTATGCAGGATGGGAAAAAGAAATACCTGTCCGATGTATTTCATGTCCCGAATATCACCAAGAATCTGGTTTCTGTCGGTCAAATGGTTGAGCAGGGCTTGCAGGTTAGATTTAATCCTCATGGATGCTTTGTTGAGGATATGAAAAATAAAGGTCGCTTGATAGCAAAAGGAAAGAAGAAGGGCAGAATGTTTACATTGGATGCAGACACGCCTGAATTGAGTGCAGCAATGTTTGCACATGGGACCGGTGTAGTTGCAGATATTGATATCTGGCATAAACGCATTGGTCATGTTAATGTACAGCGACTTAAATCAATGCAGGCCCAAAACATTGTTGCAGGATTGCCCAAATTCAAGGTTGCAGAAATGCATAAGGTATGTGAAGCCTGTCAGTTTGGAAAACAGGCAAGGAAACCATTTCCTAGACATGTTCAAGAGAGTGAGAAGCCATTGGAATTAATCCACTCTGATGTATGGACTACTAAAGCTGCATCTCTTGGAGGCTGTCATTATTTTGTCACTTTTATTGATGACTATAGCAGAAAAATTTGGGTGTATTTTATGAAAAAGAAAAGTGAAGTTTTTGGGCATTTCAAAACCCTTAAAGCTATGGCTGAAAAAGAAACAGGTCTGCAAATAAAATGCCTGAGGTCAGATGGAGGGGGAGAGTACCTCTCAAATGAGTTTGCAAAGTTCTTGCAGGAGCATGGCATAAAGCAGCAATATTCATGCAGTTATACCCCACAACAAAATGGAATTGCAGAAAGGAAAAACAGGCATATTGGAGAGGTATCTCGTGCCATGCTCAATGAAAAAGACTTGCCAGATTTTTATTGGGCTGAAGCAGTTGCTACAGCAGTCTACATAATGAACAGGACTCCCACTGCAGCAATACATGGAATGACTCCAGAGGAGAGGTATACTGGTAGGAAACCAGATATTTCTCATTTGAAAATTTTTGGTTGCATTGCCTATGTACATGTGCCAGATGAGCTGAGATCCAAGTTGGATCCAAAAGCTGAGAAGTGCATCTTTATTGGTTACTCTCTGCAGCAAAAAGGGTATAGATGCTATAACCCTTCTACTCGTAAGTTTACAGTGAGCAGAGATGTTGTTTTTGATGAGATGAGTAGCTGGTATAAACCAGTAAATGTGATTGATGATGTAGATGCACAAAATGGTAATGCTGCACAGAATTCACAACAGCAGTCACAAAATATTAGTGGACCTGGAGCGTCCTCTAGCAGTGGTTCACATTCTTCGCCATGGACAGGCAGATTGAGATCAGGAGAATCTTCTGAAGGTAGCGCAAATAGTGGTATGCAGGTATCACGAAAAGGAAAAGAGAAGGTTGATCAGCCCATGTTTGATGTGAATGCAGGTCACTCTTATGTGGATGGTGAATCCAGTGGCTCAGAACAGAGCATTGATGATGAGTTGGGTATTCCTTCTATTGTTACACCTGGAGTAAGGAAGACCAGGGATGTTTTGAGGGCACCTGGGAGTGAACCCACTTTGCGCAGGTCTACCAGAGTTAGATATCCTGTGGATAGGCTGAAATATGATGGATTTACAGCCATTCACTATGCATATATGGTCAAGGTGATACAGGAACCAGAACCCACTTCTTTTGAGCAAGCCATGGGAAAAGAAAAATGGGAGAAAGCCATGGATGAAGAAATGGATGCCTTGGAAGCAAACGCTACATGGGAATTGGTACCTTTGCCTAAAGGTAAGAATGCAATTGGCTGTAAGTGGGTTTATAAGGTGAAGCACAATGCTGATGGTTCTGTGAACAGATACAAGGCAAGATTAGTAGTCAAGGGGTATGCACAAACATATGGCATTGACTATGAAGAAACATTTAGTCCGGTTGCAAGGATGGCAACCGTAAGAGCAGTCATTGCTATGGCTGCATCAAAGGGATGGACTTTACATCAGATGGATGTAAAGAATGCCTTCTTGCATGGTGATTTGCAAGAAGAGGTCTATATGGAGCAGCCACCAGGTTATGTGCATGCTGTTCATCCTGAGTTTGTTTGCAGGTTGAAGAAAGCCTTGTATGGCTTGAAGCAAGCACCTAGAGCATGGTCTGACAAGATAGGACAGTATCTTGTCACTATTGGCTTTCAGATTTCCAAGGCAGATTTCTCACTTTATGTGAGAAAAACAGAGAAAGGTATTATGCTGCTTGTCATTTATGTTGATGATTTGATTATGACAGGTGACAGTGATGAAGATATCCTTCATGTGAAAATGCTATTGAAGCAGAAGTTTGAGATGAAGGATTTGGGAGAGCTGCGTTATTTCTTGGGCATTGAGGTGATTAGATCACCAAGTGGGATACAGCTCTTGCAGAGGCAGTATGGATTGGACATGCTGTCCAAATATGGGATGACAGGCTGTAAGCCTATTTCAGTTCCTTTGGAGCAGAATGTGAAGCTGAGCGCAGATGCAGGTGAGCTTCTGGAAGACCCTACTATGTACAGACGCATAGTAGGAAGCTTGATTTATATGACTATTACCAGGCCAGATTTGAGCTATGCTGTTGGATTGGTAAGTCAGTTTATGCAGGCTCCAAGGAAATCGCATTTGGATGCGGCTAGACGCATACTCAGGTATGTGAAGTCCACATTGCAGTATGGACTATTTTATGAGACTGGGGTTCAGATACAGTTGCATGGATACACTGATGCTGATTGGGCTGGTAGTATTTCTGATAGACGATCTACCAGTGGATATGTGTTCTCTTTTGGGAGTGCTGCAGTCACTTGGAGCAGTAAGAAACAGCCTACAGTTGCCTTGTCGAGCACAGAGGCTGAGTACAGGGGTGCAGCAATGGCTGCATGTGAGGTAGCTTGGTTGCATAAGCTACTTTATGATATGCATCAGTCTACAGATGGGCCAGTTGTCATTTATTGTGACAACATGAGTAGTATACACTTGGCAAATAACCCAGTCTATCATGCTAGAACAAAGCACATTGAGGTGCATTATCACTATGTGCGAGAGAGGGTTTTACTAGGTCTTATTGATCTAGTTTATGTCAGCACAGAGGATCAGGTAGCTGACATATTTACGAAGGCATTGGGCGCAGAGAAGCTGCGCAAGTTCAGAGACCTGCTTGGTGTGCAGGAATTGGGATTGAGCTCGAGGGGGAGTGTTGAGATATCGAGCTCCACTCGTGATACGCCAGGGTGACCGTTGTGTATTTATGTCACTGACGTGTCGGTTGCAGATGCGGTTGGTACACCGCCCATGAATAATAGCTACATGATAGCTATCCTTATCTATTCTAGTTCGTGGCTCAGTTAGTATGCCACCTTAGTTAGTTGAGTTTGGTTTGAGACCCATATAGAGGGTTCTTATATTTCTTTGTACTTGAGTTCTTTTGGCTTACACAACTAAGAAGAGGAAAACTGTTTTTCAGCCTCCACCCTTGTGTGTCTTCCCCCATTGTGCAAGCAAGAAAGCTTCAAGCGAGACTCCTTCCTTCTCTCCCACAATCTTGACAGTTAGTTTGTAAGGAGTCAAACTTTGACTACATAGCCTTGTCCCATGAGTGACTATCATATGTGTATATGAATTCATCATAGAAGAGGGGCTCACTATAACATAATCCATGGAAGGTATAAAGTGCTTAGCTAGCTCTAATAGAGCATCTCAAAGCAAGCTAATCCTACACAACAGGCAGGGCTTGGGCTACTAGAGCATCAACTCTATTGTAGGCTATCTAGCTGGCTATAAAAAGGAGCAAGAGGCTCCTCTTGAAAGATCACCCTACGTACCTCAACGACCTACTCACAATGCTGCTTATGCATGTTTTCCTCATGAAATATGAAATCATGGCTATGGATAACATTGTGAGCTTGCAACAATAGATCATAGGCGATAGCCCATCTCACCTACATCCCCATAACTAAGAAAGATGCATTTCATAGACTTAGGATCTATCTTATTGTGATTGTCTTTGGGAACACAATAGAATGCCTCACAATCAAATTTATGTAAAAGAGTGCATAATGGAGGTTTTCCAAGCTACACCTCCTTTGCAACTTGGTAATAAATAGCAATGTAAGGGGACATGTTAATCAAGTGTACAACAGTAGTAACTACCTCAGTCCAAAATGCTGTGGTAAGATTGCCTTGCTAAGCAGATTGTGGAATCTTTTTTGAATCATCTTGTTAATGCATTTGACAATACCATTCTAGGGAGGGGTGTAGAGGGAGGTAGACTGATGCTTAATACCCTATTCATTGAAAAATTTCCCAAAAGCTTTTGAGATATACTCACTCCCATTATTTGACCTTAGGTATTTTAGCCCATACCTAGGCTGTGGTTCTCAATAAGAGTAAACCAATGCTGAAAGGGAGACAAGACATTTCATTTCTACTTAATAGGAAAAGCCTAGACCTGATGTGAGTAATCATCAATGAATGTGAAAAAGTACTTTGCATGTCAAGATTGTGGGAGAGAAGGAAGGAGTCTCGCTTGAAGCTTTCTTGCTTGCACAATGGGGGAAGACACACAAGGGTGGAGGCTGAAAACAGTTTTCCTCTTCTTAGTTGTGTAAGCCAAAAAAACTCAAGTACAAAGAAATAGAAGAACCCTATATATGGGTCTCAAACCAAACTCAACTAACTAAGGTGGCATACTAACTAAGCCACGAACTAGAGTAGATAAGGATAGCTATCATGTAGCTATTATTCATGGGCGGTGTACCAACCGCGTCTGCAACTGACAAGTCGGTGACATAAATATACAACGGTCACCCTGGCGTATCACGAGTGGAGCTCGATATCTCAACACTCCCCCTCGAGCTCAATCCCAATTCCTGCACACCAAGCAGGTCTCTGAACTTGCGCAGCTTCTCTGCGCCCAATGCCTTCGTGAATATGTCAGCTACCTGATCCTCTGTGCTGACATAAACTAGATCAATAAGACCTAGTAAAACCCTCTCTCGCACATAGTGATAATGCACCTCAATGTGCTTTGTTCTAGCATGATAGACTGGGTTATTTGCCAAGTGTATACTACTCATGTTGTCACAATAAATGACAACTGGCCCATCTGTAGACTGATGCATATCATAAAGTAGCTTATGCAACCAAGCTACCTCACATGCAGCCATTGCTGCACCCCTGTACTCAGCCTCTGTGCTCGACAAGGCAACTGTAGGCTGTTTCTTGCTGCTCCAAGTGACTGCAGCACTCCCAAAAGAGAATACATATCCACTGGTAGATCGTCTATCAGAAATACTACCAGCCCAATCAGCATCAGTGTATCCATGCAACTGTATCTGAACCCCAGTCTCATAAAATAGTCCATACTGCAATGTGGACTTCACATACCTAAGTATGCGTCTAGCCGCATCCAAATGTGGTTTCCTTGGAGCCTGCATAAACTGACTTACCAATCCAACAGCATAGCTCAAATCTGGCCTGGTAATAGTCATATAAATCAAACTTCCTACTATGCGTCTGTACATAGTAGGGTCTTCTAGAAGCTCACCTGCATCTGTGCTCAGCTTCACATTTTGCTCCAAAGGAACTGAAATAGGCTTACAGCCTGTCATCCCATATTTGGACAGCATGTCCAATCCATACTGCCTCTGCAAGAGCTGTATCCCACTTGGTGATCTAATCACCTCAATGCCCAAGAAATAACGCAGCTCTCCCAAATCCTTCATCTCAAACTTCTGCTTCAATAGCATTTTCACATGAAGGATATCTTCATCACTGTCACCTGTCATAATCAAATCATCAACATAAATGACAAGCAGCATAATACCTTTCTCTGTTTTTCTCACATAAAGTGAGAAATCTGCCTTGGAAATCTGAAAGCCAATAGTGACAAGATACTGTCCTATCTTGTCAGACCATGCTCTAGGTGCTTGCTTCAAGCCATACAAGGCTTTCTTCAACCTGCAAACAAACTCAGGATGAACAGTATGCACATAACCTGGTGGCTGCTCCATATAGACCTCTTCTTGCAAATCACCATGCAAGAAGGAATTCTTTACATCCATCTGATGTAAAGACCATCCCTTTGATGCAGCCATAGCAATGACTGCTCTTACGGTTGCCATCCTTGCAACCGGACTGAATGTTTCTTCATAGTCAATGCCATATGTTTGTGCATACCCCTTGACTACTAATCTTGCCTTGTATCTGTTCACAGAACCATCAGCATTGTGCTTCACCTTATAAACCCACTTACAGCCAATTGCATTCTTACCTTTAGGCAAAGGTACTAACTCCCATGTAGCATTTGCTTCCAAGGCATCCATTTCTTCATCCATGGCTTTCTCCCATTTTTCTTTTCCCATGGCTTGCTCAAAAGATGTGGGTTCTGGTTCCTGTATCACTTTGACCATATATGCATAGTGAATGGCTGTAAATCCATCATATTTCAGCCTATCCACAGGATACCTAGCTCTTGTAGACCTGCGCAAAGTAGGTTCACTCCCAGGTGCTCTCAAAACATCCCTGGTCTTCCTTACTCCAGGTATAACAATAGAAGGAATACCCAACTCATCATCAATGCTCTGTTCTGAGCCACTGGATTCACCATCCACATAAGAGTGACCTGCATTCACATCAAACATGGGCTGATCAACCTTCTCTTTTCCTTTTCGTGATACCTGCATACCACTATCTGCATTGCTTTGAGAAGATTCTCCTGATCTCAATCTGCCTGTCCATGGCGAAGAATGTGAACCACTGCTAGAGGACGCTCCAGGTCCACTAATATTTTGTGACTGCTGCTGTGAATTCTGTGTAGCATTACCATTTTGTGCATCTTCATCATCAATCACATTTACTGGTTTATACCAGCTACTCATCTCATCAAAAACAACATCTCTGCTCACTGTAAACTTACGAGTAGAAGGGTTATAGCATCTATACCCTTTTTGCTGCAGAGAGTAACCAATAAAGATGCACTTCTCAGCTTTTGGATCCAACTTGGATCTCAGCTCATCTGGCACATGTACATAGGCAATGCAACCAAAAATTTTCAAATGAGAAATATCTGGTTTCCTACCAGTATACCTCTCCTCTGGAGTCATTCCATGTATTGCTGCAGTGGGAGTCCTGTTCATTATGTAGACTGCTGTAGCAACTGCTTCAGCCCAATAAAAATCTGGCAAGTCTTTTTCATTGAGCATGGCACGAGATACCTCTCCAATATGCCTGTTTTTCCTTTCTGCAATTCCATTTTGTTGTGGGGTATAACTGCATGAATATTGCTGCTTTATGCCATGCTCCTGCAAGAACTTTGCAAACTCATTTGAGAGGTACTCTCCCCCTCCATCTGACCTTAGGCATTTTATCTGCAAGCCTGTTTCTTTTTCAACCATAGCTTTAAGAGTTTTGAAATGCCCAAAAACTTCACTTTTCTTTTTCATAAAATACACCCAAACTTTTCTGCTATAGTCATCAATAAAACTGACAAAATAATGACAGCCTCCAAGAGATGCAGCTTTAGTTGTCCACACATCAGAGTGAATTAATTCCAATGGCTTCTCACTCTCTTGAACATGTCTAGGAAATGGTTTCCTTGCCTGTTTTCCAAACTGACAGGCTTCACATACCTTATGCATTTCTGCAACCTTGAATTTGGGCAATCCTGCAACAATATTTTGGGCCTGCATTGATTTAAGTCGCTGTACATTAACATGACCAATGCGTTTATGCCAGATATCAATATCTACAACTACACCGGTCCCATGTGCAAACATTGCTGCACTCAATTCAGACATGTCTGCATCCAATGTAAACATTCTGCCCTTCTTCTTTCCTTTTGCTATCAAGCGACCTTTATTTTTCATATCCTCAACAAAGCATCCATGAGGATTAAATCTGACCTGCAAGCCCTGTTCAACCATTTGACCAACTGAAACCAGATTCTTGGTGATATTCGGGACATGAAATACATCGGACAGGTATTTCTTTTTCCCACCCTGCATAGACAAGGGAATTTTTCCAATCTGCACAATAGGATGTGCAGTATCATCACCAGTCTCCACAAATCCTGGTTTTTCCATTTTCCTTGCATCCTCCATCCATTCTGCATGACCTGTCATGTGGTTTGATGCACCTGAGTCAACATACCATACATCATTGCTTTCTTCTGCACTTGTCATAGAATTGTTCATGTGCTGCACCATGAACAAATGCTCATTTCTGTCATCACCCTGTCTACTAGAAGATGCATAATTCCCTTGTTGCAGTTTTCCATTCATGATGTCATTCTGCTTTTTATAGCAGTCTTTAGCCATATGACCCATTTTACCACAGTAGTAGCATTCAACATTACTGTTTGCATTTTGGCCTCTTTGCCATCCACCACGACCTCTTTGGCTCCCCCTGCCTCTAGAGTTACCACGTCCTCCTCCATAGGACTGGTTTTCTTGAGTTTGCTGCATATTCTGATTTCTGCCACGGCCTCCAAATCGGCCTCCTCTACCTCTGCCTCTACCTCTTCCAGCATTTGAGTAGAAGACAGCTTCTTTTGAAGTTCCTCCTGAAGAAGATGCACCACCATTTCTCTGTTCCTCAGAAATTAGAAGAGCAATCAACTCCTCAAAATCAGGAAATCTTTCACGAACTGAAATGGATGTCCGAAACTGTGCATAATCCTTTCCTAGACCATTCAAGGTCACGGAAACTAAATCATCATCTTCCACTGGCGACCCAATGGAAGCAAGTGCATCTGCAATCTTCTTCACCTTCATGTGGTAGTCGTTGATGCTCATACTTTCTCTTTGCACATTATGCAACTCTTGCTTGAGCTGCATTTTCCTGGCTTGCGTATTTGTGCTATACATTTTTGACAAAGTATCCCATGCCTCCTTTGGCGTACTTGCATCCTGAATATGCACAATCATAGAGTCTGAAATACTGATAGACAGCCAATACATAACTTTCCTGGCTCTCTCATGCCATGTTTTAAATGCCTGCATTTGTTGTTGATTGGGAACATCCGGAAGAACTGGTTCTTCTTCATTTCCTGCAACAAATTCCCAATATCCTTTTCCCATAAGGAAATTCGTCATTCTAAACTTCCATGCCTGGAAGTTGTTCTTGTCAAGCTTTTCAGTGACAATCTGTGAAAGAGAATCAGACGCCATTACAGAATACTGCAAGAAATTCTGTCACTGCAAAAAACACAGCTTCACCCTCACAAGGGCAAATCTGCAAAACTGGCGAAAGTGGTATTTAACCACACAGTCACTTCCTAGTGACGATTTTGCATAAACAGGAACCAAGGATGATTCTGAAACTCCCAATGTCTCTGCGCACAAGCATACGATGCAATTTCTACAGTAACTTTTCACCGACCTGTAGAACAGTGGTCACACAGCATAAAACTGAGCCTTTTCTTGAGTGCGTGCAGAAAACTTCCGTCTGCAAAACAGGCCCCGAAATGGCCTCAAATCAAAAAAACAAGGTCGCCAAGGGCTAAAGCCCTTTCCCGCAGCATATACTGCCCTCTTGCTTCACCGCGAAGGGCGTCTCAACCTGAGACAATGCACTCCTGCAATTTCCGGCTGTGCTACCTGCAGAGATCTGCTCCCAAAACAGGAAATGAAAGCAACACTGCTCCTCTTACCAGACCACCGCGAGCTTGGCTTGCTTTCTTGAGCTCCTTACCACGAACAAGGCTCTGATACCATGTCAAGATTGTGGGAGAGAAGGAAGGAGTCTCGCTTGAAGCTTTCTTGCTTGCACAATGGGGGAAGACACACAAGGGTGGAGGCTGAAAACAGTTTTCCTCTTCTTAGTTGTGTAAGCCAAAAAAACTCAAGTACAAAGAAATAGAAGAACCCTATATATGGGTCTCAAACCAAACTCAACTAACTAAGGTGGCATACTAACTAAGCCACGAACTAGAGTAGATAAGGATAGCTATCATGTAGCTATTATTCATGGGCGGTGTACCAACCGCGTCTGCAACTGACAAGTCGGTGACATAAATATACAACGGTCACCCTGGCGTATCACGAGTGGAGCTCGATATCTCAACATTGCACCACCTAGTGATAGTAATAGGGCATGTGACCATATACATCCGAATGAATAAGAGCTAAAGGCTCATTAAAAAATTGCCCAAAAGCTTTTGAGATATACTCACTCCCATTATTTGACCTTAGGTATTTCAGCCCATACCTAGGCTGTGGTTCTCAATAAGAGTAAACCAATGCTGAAAGGGAGACAAGACATTTCATTTCTACTTAATAGGAAAAGCCTAGACCTTATGTGAGTAATCATCAATGAATATGAAAAAGTACTTTGCACCACCTAGTGATACTAATAGGGCATGTGACCATATACATCCAAATGAATAAGAGCTAAAGGCTCACCCATGTGCTTCATGTCAGACTTCTTATGCATACTACGTGTCTGCCTACCATATAAACAATGATCATAAGACTCAAAACACTTATAGTCTAGGGACAGAAGATATTGTAAAACTGGTAAAAAATTTTATTCCTTTCAAAGAAATGTGCCCAAGGCGAGAATTCCAAAGAGATGTGAAACTGTAGCCATAGCCACAAAACATGGTCAATTGATCTAAATACAAGCAAATGACAGAGGCTACTAGACTTAGCACCATGTACAACAACAAGATTACCATGAGAAATCTTCTAGGAGGAATCACCAAAAGAGATAATATAACCTCCATCATCCAAGGTGCCAGTAGAGATAAGGCTCTTCATGAGAGTTGGTACATGACGTACATCATGAAGAGTGAATATACTGCGTGAATCAAAACGTAGCTAGACATCACCAATACCAATGATCTCCAATGTCAAGTCATTACCAAAATGGATAGATCCAATCATACTACGATAGTAATGAAACCACTCTCTATGAGGGGCCATATGAAAGGGAGCCCCTAAGTCTATCACAACCAACACTGAGTATATACTAACAAAGTATCAATCAACTATGAAGCATCCAAAGAAGAAGATACCAAGATAAGATCATCATATACATTAGGCAACACCACATTAATCTTCTCATCCTTGACACTAGATTTGCTAGGCACAATGCTATATTCTTGTCTTGTACTTTATCCTTTACCTTTTCCTTGTGCTTGTATTTACACATTTTATGACACTATGGCAAAATATGACCTACTTTTCCATAATAATGACAAGTAAGACTTGTTAGATATGCTCAATGTCCCATCATCATAAGGTGCTATCTAATGGTCCATGCTGCTTTAAGTTGTAAGCCCCCGATTATGAGGAGAAGCCATGTGTTAGCATAGATATTGAGTGGGACTTGACTTGTATGTCAGATGAGGTCTATGTGACTGGATGGCAAAAAAAGACATTTGTCGGTCTAGCCTTTGGGTTAGATAGAGTAGTTATGTTAGTAGCAATCTGAGGCACAAACTATTGAGTTTTGGGGTGTGGAAGTTATCAAGGGCCCCTATTTTGGGATCCAAGGATTGCGGAAGCAGCCCCTGGTGGTGGTGGCTAGGGGGGTCTCAGAGGAGGGCTAGTAAGCCCCCCTAACAAGGGACTAGAGACAATGTCCATGGCCTCTGATGATAAAGAAAATATTCCCTAAAATATTTTTTATTTGACTAGGAAGGGTTCATTATACGGTCAGACTTGCCGACTAGACTACCTTCTTGGTATAAAAGAAAGAACCCTCTAAAGCCATCCATCAATCTATCTTTCACCCAGTCAGAGTGCAAGTAAAATATCTCTTTATCCTAGGAGACCTCAAAAAGTCACTAAATTCATTAGAGAGGTGTCTCCATCTCCATCAATCTCTAGCATTTAACTTTCAAGCATGTTTCAAAAGTAGCCTTGAAAGTCTTAAGTGCTCAAATACATCACTTTTTCCTTCATAAAATATATCTAAACTTTTCTCAAACAATCATCAATAAACGTGACAAAGTATTTACTACCACCAAGAGACATAACCTGTGTAGGCCCCCAAACATCTGTATGCACAACATTAAGTATGTTTATGCTCACATCTCTATCATATAAAAAATGTTGTCTTGCGTGCTTACCAAATTGATATGCTTCACACACTTTAGGAGATTTTGCAACTCTAAAAGCAAGTAACCCTATAACCAATCATTTGGATTGCATTAATTTTAGCCTTTGCACATTTTTATGTCCACTACATTTATGCTATATTTTAATGTCTACAATCACTCCTTTTTCTTTTGCATATATAGCATCATTCATAGTAGGAATTCCAACATCTAAGGTGAACATACATCCAACTCTACTTCCTTTTGCGACCAACATGTAATTATCATTAGAGTATTTTATAAAATAATCTTTTTCATTAAATCGAACATACAGTGGTTTAATCGACAATGTCTGACCATTTGCCACGAACTTTCAACATAATCTAGAAAGATCAATTTTCATTTAGTTATGTCCTAAGTGCAATGCTGATTGTTTTTTCAGAATTTTTTTATTCCAAGCAATGTAAAAATCATAACTCTAATTTTTCTTTTATCTTTCAGACATCAAATTATATTTTCATGCACCTAATTTATGCACGTCTAGTATATATCTTCCTATACAATTTTTTGTTGATTTAATGCATTGATTATTTTATGATTTTATCTAAATGATTTCTATAAATTATTATAAAATTCATATGCGTCTGTTTATCATTAGCAAAATGAAATAGAGATAATCACTTTCAGGGAAAAATTATAAAGTATTCCCTTCCCTAACAATGCCTAACATTTTTTTATTATTATGATCACATGCATCATTAATGAAATAACAATAACTATCGCGAAATAAACCATAATTAAGATATTTTCTTAATGATAGGCATATAATCATTTTCCAAGGAAAATAGTATTTTCATTGAATAGCTAATTATTATATTACTTAGGTTATTTTTCCAAGCGGTAATTATTACGTATTTTCATTATAATGAGTTTATAATCCTTTAAAGCCAAATAAAGCAATAAGCTTATAAAAAATTAAATTTTTCCAAATCGACAAGATGTTATCTCTCTTAGGTTTGTTGCAACGGGGGTCTCACCAATTCCTACCCATCATTTTCTCCATCGGCCGCATTCCTTGCTTTCCTTGCTTCAAATATGCCTTTTGAATTTCTAGGACCTCGCAAAGACATGGATGTTAGGCAAAATTGACATGGTAGTTCATGGAGAGTTGATGGGCCATCTAGAAAAATTTCGCTAGTGTTTTGCTTAGCGGTATGGTCGTATGGAGCGAAGGCGTAATAGGGGATAGTGAAAATGAAAATGAGGTAGAAGGGGGATATTTTCCTCTTTCAAAGGCTTAAGCTTCAATGAATAAGAGAAGTAGAGAAAAATTTCCATCATCAGGAGGTCTTCCTTTTTGCTTTTTCTATGAAGGAGAGGGGGTGTATTTATAAGGCATGAGGGGGAGTATACAGTCGACTGATTCTTTTGGCTACTTGTCAAGAGCCAATTGAGCTTTTTTAAATATTCATTTTGATTGCTTACTTGTTTGATGGTGGCATGGGGATGAATATTTAATGCTTTTCCTACCTCCAGGCATGAAAAATTCACGTTTTTTGGCCTAGTTATTTCATGACTTATCTAGTATATAACGTCATGTCATACTCTTTGATACTTAACTTACTCAATATCATGCTCGTTCTTGCACGTTCTTCATCTATCGATTGAGGCTTTTGCAAATTGTCTTATAGTTTCGAAATCAATGGGATCCTCCATACATTAAATGGAATTGGGAATTCCAAATCAAATATAATGTGAAAAAAATTATATGATCAAGCCGTTGTAATATTATTTACGAGACGTCTTTGCTTTTTGTTGGCTAGGAACATTAAGGCATCTTCTTGTGTTGGATTGCGGAATCGACTTAATGCGAGACTTGATATCAAGAAAATTACGTGCGGTCACTTATGTGACAGCTAGATGAGTAATTTTTAAATCACCTTAAGCTTGAATTCGTTTCTTGATATGAAGCGTTGTGGCGGGAATATTGCACTCTTCACCTAAACTACCATCATCTCTATAAATGTGAGGTTCTAAGCTACATCAACAATATTACACGTGGGCATTTCACATAATACCTATGATAAAAAATCATAAAGCTATTATTATAAACAGTTTTTGTAAAGGAAACACTATAAAACAACTAACCGTGATGTGAACTTATAAAAGCACTTTATACATTTCAAAAAGTGCTTTTAAATCACTTTAAAAAATTTGAAAAAACACTTTAAGATTCAAAGAAGATGTAATTGAAAAAATCACTTAAATTTTTTAAACAAGTGTTTTTAGATCACTATAAACATTTTGAAAAACACTTGTAAGTTTCCAAGCAAGTTGAAGTGGAAAAATCACTTTAAACCATTTGAAATTATTATTTTTTCCTAATAAAATTTTAAAACACACTTTGATATTCAAAGAAAATTAAAGTGTAAAAATAACTTTAGATAATTAAAATTTTTTAATTCTATTGAAGATATTTCAAAAATCACCTTAAGAGTCAAAGCACATGTAAGTGATATTTTAGACATGGAAAGCACCTTTTGGCACAGACACTATTTCTATATGAAAGAACACTTCTATCACATAAAAGAGGTTCTCACAATTGAGAAAGAGCCTCACCATGCAAAAACTACTTTAACTTATAAAAGCCCTTTGCAAATTTTGAAAGCAATTTCTTCACCTTAACACTTTTTGCATGCATTCAATATTCAAATTTATATTTAGAAAAGTACTTTTAATATACACAAAAGCATTGTTGGGACCTCAAAGTTAGAAAATAGCTATTAATGAAGTACTCTTAATCTATATAAAAGTGCTATTAGGTCCACAAAGTTACAAAACCACAAAATTAGAAAAGAACTATTAACAAAGTACTTTTGTTCTATACCAAATGGTTGTTGGATCCTTAAAGTTACAAAACCACAAATTTGCAACTTTTAACAAAAAGTAAAACTATTTTAAAAATTAAAAAATAACTATAATGGTTATGTTGATGGGGCTCTAGCAGGGGTAGTGGGGATGGATTAACCCCATTGTATCTCGGTTGCACAAAAATGGATTAGGGAGAGTGGGGTTTCAACAAACCCATAGGATCCATAGAAAGTTTTTTAAAAAATGAAGGTTTAGCAAAACTTTAGTAGGGTTACCAATGAAAGGAAGCCTCGATTATAAACATAGATAAAGGAAACAATAGGAATGTGTGATTGAGATGCACAAACATTTATTATACAAGCAGATGCATCAAACTCAACAATCCAACAAGAATGCACAACTCGACGAAAGCCTACTCCTACACTTCATCATCTTGGCCCTACTATCCCTCACGTGACCCATCCCTAATTTTGTGTATCCAATAGTGATTTTCACAAAAAACAACAATTTTTACTTGGTAATGGGTAGCAATGTTATTGTCAATAGACAGAGTTGACAAGCCAACACCATAAAAGGCAAATCAAGATTTACATGCCTCAATCTTTCCTTGCAATGTTACATATTTTAGACCATCAAGAGCTAGACTAGTATTGAATTCGGTAAGCTCTGACCTAAGTATCTCCAATTCATGCATGAAATGTTTTGCCACAATAAATGCTTTCTCCTAATGTAATATCGCATCTTTGTATTGTTCAAGCTATGCCTTTTCGGGGATAAAAAGTTTTGCATCCTCTCATAGTTGAGTTTTTGCCCTATCTATAAAGCACTCAAATCTTGTAACATTTTCAAAGATGCTAAACTTCCAATCATTGCTACTTTTGAATCTAGACACATTGGCTAATATTTTATTCTCTCTCCTCCTACCTATGATGGCCTAAAGTGGATGCAAAACTACTAGCTATATAGGCGGTCCATTGACCCTCCTCTAGTTAGCAATCTTCTAGTCAAGCCCCCCACTTAAAGTGCAACATGCTTCAAGATATTACTTCCAAATTGCACCCATGCAATCTTGTGCCCTTTTGGACTCTCCTTGGCCAAAGTGAATTACTGCCAATAAAACATAAAAAAATATTACAATTAAAAAAGCAAAAATTCACAAAACTTCAACATGTCATACAAATTTCATGAAATTCTTAAAAAATAAAAATCAAAGAAAATTTTAGAAAATTCCAAATAAATTTCCATCATGATTATGACATGTTAAAAATATATAAAAATTAGAAAATGTACTAGAAATGATTTATGTGAAGCAAAAAAACAACTTCAACAATGAGAAAGTGTGAAAATTTACAAAACTAGTTATTTTAATGCCTTCAAAAATTCCAATAAAATGATTTTTATATTTCTATATTTGTGTTGCTATTTGGGTACTCACATTCTGCATACAAAGATTTTCCTATTTCTTTTGGATTGTTTGGAAGTAGGATTTTGCACAAGAGACCTTGCGGGTGTCCACATGTCGCTAGGTTTTTCTCTTTTCCTTCTTCACCCATATGCACTGTAACACACATGTAATTGTAATTAAAAATAAACTAACTCTTGCATCCACAAAATAAATAGAATGCACATCCTAATTTTTTAATTAAAAAAATTGACTATTAATTTATAAAATTGACCCACTATTGCTGCACGAGCACATAGCACTATAACCCACTTAATTTGGTAATTTAAAATCCATTCACAAGTACCCATGTATATGCACTATACACATAATGAATTTGTAACTAATAATGAACCCCCCAAAGTCATGCATGCATGTGCTTTGCGCCATCATAGATCATATAAATTTTTGAAAGATGAATTACATTTGTAGAGACCCCTAGTCCAATCTAGTCAAGTTAGTCTAAGTAGGGGTTGGGATACGAATGTGACTCACCATGCATTAACGAAATAATTTAAAAAAGAACTATAATTAATTGATCATCTAATAAAAATAAGTCACATAGCTTTCACTCACCCACATCACTGCACCATAGGTATACGCCTTACAATTTCTGAGGATTAGGGTTTTTCTTGGTCAAAGACAAACGCATTGTCTATCTATATTTATTGTGATGGTCGAACTCCATGGTTTAGTCTTGATTTTTGTATTGTGTCTAAGATACGGTATGCGTGGAATTTCATTTCATTTTGAGTCTTTGATTACAAGGTTTTTGGGTGCCTGTATATATGCATCGCATGAAGTTTTCCATCGCATATGTGCGTAGGCCATGTTGAATTTCTTGTAGGATGTGGAATACATGGGGAGGTTTGCTGTCAGTGTGTTGTTGTTGCTATTTTTGTTTCCCCTATTATTTATTTCAATGGGGATATATATGGGTTTTGTAGGAATCCTTCCCCCTTTTCCTAGTTTTGTCTATATGTGGATACTCTAGTGTGGTATAAAAGGCATCTTCTTCCACTTCCCCACTTGTGATCTAGCATGTACCATTACCAGTTCATGATTATTCTCTTCTCCTGGATGCTAACTGTATTCAAAAGGCTCTCCTTCATCTCTTTGTGGCCTTGAAGCTCCCTCCAGTGGGTGGATGCAAAGCTTTGTTACTCTTTTTTGGAGACTTACAAGAAGCTTTCGGGCTTAGTTTATGGCCATCAGTTTTGTTTATTCCCTACTGTTGTCGATGAGGTCTTGTTCTTGCCTTTTGCAGCTTCCCCTGTGCCTAGTGGTACTCATTTATTATCAACTATAGACCTCCTTGCCTTGTTGCATAAGGAAACCTCTACTCCTTTGGTAGCAAATAAGTTTATCACTAGTTTAGGAGTATCCGTAGCACATATTTCCTCTCCTTTATGGAAGAAATTATGCCAATTCCTCCAAGACTAGGCAAGCTTGTTTCAAAGTGTTTGTGTTGAGAATTCTTTACTACCTCTATCAGAATTCTGGAAGGGGTTAAGCTTAATTGGACAACCTTTTTGTTGGCAAAAATGGATCAACATTTTCAGCAAGTCATGAAAGGTCAACTCAATATTGTGTCCTATATGGGGTTATTCTAAAAAAAATCATTCAGTCAGTCTCTGCCAAGTGGCTTTCCTATTCTTGATTCTGTTCTACTTCCACAGTAGTGTGAAAATGTTGGATCTAGAGCATGGCAGGAGCTATGGAGGCTGGAAGATGAAGACTAAATTCATGTTGACATGGACAATGAGTAGACAACTATTACAAAAGCGAATTAGATTACAAGATAAAAGGTTGGACTCATAAAGACAATCTTATGTATTAGACTGACAATGATAATGACACTAATTGAAAGAGGAAAGCATCATGATATTGTATTCATCATTATGAAAGTGATAGTCAAGTACAATGCTTTATAGAAGTTGGGTTGTTCCACTCTCCTCACTATGCATATGGGATTCAGGACATCTCTTCCTAGAACATACATCATTTGTTAGTTCTCAACACCCCCCTCAAATGATGAGTCCCTACACTTGGTGACTTTTTCCCCCTCTACATGGTGACATGGCTCGAGAGACTAGCTCATAGGAAGACTAGTCAAGTTAAAGCTTGAAACTTTACATCTTTGGCAAGGGTGTTTACAAAGTAAATCCACTAAGGGAATAATAGAGATCCACTACGGGAAAAACATATGAAATATACAATGAAAATTCTTTAGAACAATCTGCCAGAGTTGTTGATGGTTGCGGAAGCATATTATTATTATTATTATTCATTCATTCATTCATGAACTGATTCAGGTGGTGATCATTGTGCATCAACTGTGCTCTTTTCTTGTGGAAACATTCACTGGTTGTATGGCTAGCCTTGCCACAGTAATGACATATAATTCGATCCTTGTTGTTGTTGATGTTGAGTCCTTGATGTGATATCTCGACTTTGATTTAAAAATGGCCTTGAAGAACTTTGAAATCATTAAATAGAGAAGATTTGGAGCAAAAAAACTCGAGGATCATAACCTAATATTTTTTCCAGATTGATAAGGACTGTAGCCACTTGTCACAGAAGTTACCATGTGAATGAGAGTTATGAGCCGTATTACTCATTAGTGTCACTATCTATAGTATGGATGGTCCAAAAATACTAGATTTTTTAAAAATACAAGATTTTTTGACAAAACTCGCATATTTGGGATATTATTTATTGTAAATATCTTAAAAAGCTATGGAAACTTCTAAAACAGTGTGTCATGTAAAAAAAACAAGTGGCTTTTTTAGCTAGTTTTGGAGATTTAATGCAAAAAGAAGGATTGGCAAAATCACATGCATTGCGATTATAGTTTACAAGGAGCAAACAACACTGTGAAGAACGAGGAGAAAAAGAAGTGATCTAGAAGATTTTTGATTAGGTGTCGTGGGGTTTTACTCGATGTCATGGGGTTTTACCCCCCCTTTCGGAGCCAACGGAACCATCAGATTTGCAATTTGAGCATCAAATTTCATCTTGGAAGCTTCAGACCACTGATTTTGCTAAGATCCCCTCCATAAAGAGCTCTTCTTCTTAGCCACAACCCTTCTTCTCTAATTTAGTTATAAATAAGAGGCATGGGGAGCATTTGAGGGAGGTCTGAGCAAGAGGGGAGAGGCCCTTCTTAGGAGTATAGAGCAAGAGGGAGGAAAAGAGAGGGAGGCAAAAGGATACCCCCTCTCCCCTCCCACCCCCCCTCGAGAGACTGAGAGGGAGCTAGAGAGGGGGAGAATTAGAAAGAGAGAGAGAGAGAGGGAAGAAGATCCAAAGAGGCTGCGAGAGAGGGAATTAGAGAAGGGGTTAGAGAGGAAACAAATTACCTCAACCTCCCCCTATCTCAGTCTTCAACTTGGCACAAGCTACTCTCACGCTCTCCCATCCTGAATTCATTCCACCTTCTCTATCTCTCGAACCCGCACGAACGATGGCTCCTAAGCAACGAGGCACAAGGACCATGAAATCCACTACAATCAGTCAAAGAATGGGCATTACTAGAGAAATGAGAATGCCTGAGATTGCTGGAATTGCTATTACCAACGGAACTTCGGGTGTGGCGAACGCAAGCACAAGCAAAGAGAAAATTCCTAATGACATCATGCCAAACTAGGTTGTTCACAACTTAGAAATAGGCTATTATTAACCCATGAGGTGGATGAGCAAAGGCATAGATCCCTTTCTAAAGTTTAATCATGCCACAAAGCTTTTCATTAATGAAAGTGGATAACCCTTGAGACCCCTTTCTAAAGTGTACTTATGTCACAAAAGTTTTCATTTCATGGAAGTGGATAACCCCTTATAGATGTATAAAAAATAGTGAGAAAGTGTAGCATAAACTCCCATGCAAGTATCATTTATATAAGAAAAATGTAATGTATTTCAATAAGAAAGTGGATAATCCATCTAGTAGATAGAATACAAGTAAAGTTTTACACATATTATAGAGGACGACAATTTGGCGGTGGCCAGAGATTAGAGGTGGAGTGTTACATATGTGGAGAAAAGGAACATATCTCACCAAACTGTCAAAACCCTAGAAGGTCCATGGACTATAAGCCCTTTATGTAGTCGATGTAAAGGAGGGCCACATTGCAAAAGACTGTCCAAGTCTAGCTCGTGTGAAAGCTACTCCTGATACTGTCCAACAAAAGACCCAAGAACCTGCTTCCAATTTGGTGAAATTGGAAGTTGCTGCAATAACACGTGCAAAGAAAGGAGAACCCGCATTTCTAGAAGAGAATGTTCCCTCTGCTAAAGGGTAAGGTAACATTTAATAGTCATCTAGGGTCTATCCCAGTTGTCGCCATCCACACTCCACTAGAATAATCAGACTTTGGTTTGATTAGGTAGCCATAGTTCTACCTTATTTCTGCTGCAAAGTGCTTAGCCTCGACTCATGAGGAATGATTTGAAGGTTCCTACATGACATAATAGTCCTTAATAGCATTTTAATGCTTTATCCTTGTCACAATCTGTAAGAAGCTGGGAATGAGGTCTTGGTGTAAAAATAATATTGATATTATACCATGTCACACTGACATTGGTATAAAAGGAGAGGACATGTAAATTTTCACATCTTTTTGACATATGAATACAATTACTGTCTTTCTCTCCCATCTTATTCACAGCTTCCATGGCTTCTCTCTCTTTCCTGTCTTTCTCTCTCCAAATCTAGTATTTCTCTCTCCTCGTCACTCTCTTTCTCTCTCTTTTGCAGTCTTCTCTCTCCTCTTTCTCTCTCTCTAGTTCTCTCTCTGACAAGTGGTATCAGGGCGTTGGTCTTTGATCCATTTTTTCCTTCTATTTTTTAGTCCTATTTCCTTCCATCAAAATCAATTTCACACAAGTATTGTACAAGACAGTGACTAGTGGAGTGTTGCAAACCATCTACAGTTAGTAAGGGACTACATTTGGAGATCTCCAAGGTCTGATATGATGGAGGATGGCTAAAGTGGCAAGTCGTCATCAAATTTCATGCAAAATTGGAGGTAATTAGGGTAAAAGAGAGTTGACCGGGCTTAGCTTGGGATTAAACTGTGGTTACTTTTCAAACGAGGTCTTCTTTTCCTCTTTCTCCAAGATTTGGCCAAGCTTCCATGGAGTTTTCAGTAGAGATCTTCTCTTCCTTCACTGATCCTTGCTTCTCTTCAACAATGGCATGCATAATGGCATTCTAGGCATAAAATGGAACAGGTAGAGCACCAATTTCATGACTGTATGGACAGCCACGTGTGCAGGGCAACAACCCGAATTTTGCGCTGATTTTTCCAGCCCTATTCTTCATCAATCTTCAGCAAATATTCAGCATTGATTCTTCTCAATGATCTTTGGCATGGTTTACTTCAACTCTCCGATGTGTAAACTCTCAAATGAGGCTATATTCTATATTCTTCATCCTTTCACTCTCTTGAAACCCTAGATGAAGAATTTCAGCCATGAAAGCTTCAACCTAAGCTTTCATTTCTTAACAATTTCTTGAAGATTCTTCATCTTTTCAGCCTATGGGATCATTTCAATAAGGATTCTTCAATAAATTGCAATGATTAAACACGATTGGTCAAAGATTGAAGCTCAAGAGCTTCCATGGAGCCAAAATTTGGGAGAAATGGATTTAATGGTTCAAACTCAAGCATCTGAAGCTTCAAGATTATTCTTAAGCATTAAATACACGTCTTGAAGATTTTTTTGGCAACATTGGACAATCGAAGGCTTTATCAAGCATATGAAGATTGATCAAGACATCATCAACCATGCCAAAGGTACTCTTCTTCAAATCTTAATCTCTCTCATTAATCCATTTGTTGAGCTTAATCCATTTGATTGAGAGTTGAAAGAATTGAATAATATCCATCAAATTTCAGCCAACCCTTGCTTGAATCAATCCATTCATGTAATGCAATGTTTGCTCTATGCATATTAGTTCTAATCAGTGAATTAGAGGCTTCACTCTGAAATTTCTAGCATAACACTTGACTCCAATTGATTGAATCTATTGATCGATGAGTTTGCTCACTCTAATCCATTGATTGGCTGAATTCTTTTACCCAAGATGAAATATTGTAAAAGGGTAAGTACTAGCAATTAGCGAGTCATTGAATTGCATTGGTAAGACTGTCCAATTTTTGCAAAAATCTATACAATTGCATCTCATGAAAGGGACTAAATTAATATTTCAGAAATGCATTTCATGTTTATTGATTAGATTACCATGCCACTGCCATGTTGATATACCCATCGAGGAAAAAGGTGGATGCCGGGGGAGATAGTGGGACAAAATAGGGGTGACCCTCCCTCACTATCAAAGATCTCGAAGGGGTGCAACCAACCGACCCGGGGGGACACCTCCTGGTGATTCGGAGCCCATGTAGGGAGCCTATCATGCCATTTTATCCCTCACACAAGTACAACGAGTGGAGAATTGAAGATTGAAGAGTTTCCAAAGGCTCAAGTATCTTCAAGATCAAAACAAGGTAAAACAAGGATTTTACAGGGCATTACAGGTTGTTACAGGTACACCCTTCATTACTAAAGTACATGTATAGGTACTACAGGGTATCCACAGGTCCTACTCAGCCTTCCACAGGGTTTGGTAACCATTTGGGATTACTATTTTACCTTACAGGGTCAAAACATGGCACTTACAGGTTAAAACAGGGTGCAGACCTGGATAGTTTAGACTCAGAAATTGAGTTGCAGAATTTTTTGCCCTAAAATTTTTATAGCGTGCTATAGCTCATCTCGATGAGGGAATTATTGGATTCAATTTGAACTAATTTTTTTTGAAATCGGAGTTCCCTAGCAAAAGTTATAGCCATTTTTCTGACAGGGGGTATTGCAAGACTGCATTATTATGGCAGGACATAAGGGTAAAAATAAGGTCCAAGATGATTATGCTCAGCAAATCAGAGATTCCATGTTGGATAATGCACTTCAAAAGATCCCTAAAGAGCCTCAACAATAAGGGGAAGTTAGTATACTCAATAATACCTTGTGCGTACATGAACAAATACATAGAGAACGTCATGAGGCCCTATTATCAAGAATGGAGCAAATGGTTTTGTCTATTGATCAAATAAAGTCTACCATTGAGAAGTTAGTAAATTCAACAACTCAAACAAAGGCTTCTATTGAAAAGTTGGTGGAATCTAATGCTCAAATTATGGCCCAATTCTCCCAATGGAGGCAGATACAAATGGGATCTAAAGAAGCTAAGGAGAAAGCCTATTCAAACAATGAGCCTTCAGTCCCACTTCAGCCATCTAACCAAAATAGTCATGGTCATGGGATTATTGGAAGAAGAGGAATCCCAAATAGCCAATACAAAGTAGGTGAGGCTTCACAAAGGCATGATGACTATTTGGGCAGTTTGAATGGAGCTAACTCTCAAGCTTTTGGGATGAATACTCAAATTCCTAGGGGTTCTCTACCGATAGGAAGATTGCATAGTGATTCTCAGCCACCTATTATTAGGAGATTTCCATCTCAATTTGGGGGTTCAATGCATGGTACTCATGATCAATCTATTTTGGGACATCAACCATTGCATAAAAGAGAGCTAAAGGGCAAGATTGTTTTAGCCAAATTTAATGGTCAGTCATCTTCACCATCTGATTTAGAGGAGTGGACATCTAAGATGGAATCCTACTTTGACATATTCCCTAAAACTGATGACATGAATATTCATTTTACTTCTTTGCATTTGGAGGGATTTGCCCATACTTGGTGGAGGTATATTTAAAAAAAAAAACATACTTGTAGAGAATTGGGAAGCTTTCAAGGCACTTATGGTTGAAGTATTTGTCTCCCCTCTTGAAAAAGAGAAATTGGCACGGAGATGGTATGGTTTGGAACAAAGAGGCCTAAGTGTAAGAGAGTACACTAACCAATTTCTCAACCTAACCATGTATGTAGAAAGCATCAGTGATGAGGCTAAGATCCACAAGTACATGTATGTTTTAGAGCCATCTTTATCAGCTGATGTCATGGCACAAAACCCTACTTCCCTCTTTAAGGCTATTGAACTTGCAGAGCGCTATGGAAGAAAATATAGAAGAGAATCTTCATTTTAGTCTGGTTTTGGATAGCCAAGGACTATTTTTAAATAGGGGTAAGTTGGTCACACTTATGGCAGCAATCATGTGCCAAATGGGAGCTTAAGGGTGCCACCTTATCCACCATTCAATGCTTCTAGACCTCAAACTAATATCAGGACAACAAACAGTCCTAGAGTTGACTTCAAACAAGGGGAAAACAAGCCTAAATCCAATTCAGCCAACATGAATCCTAAATCCATTCCTATGGATCTTTACAAAGAAAGAAAGGAGCTTATGTTTCAAGTGTGGGGAAAAGTATAGACCTGATCATGCCTCAAAGTGTGTATATAAAAATATCAAACCCAAGCTTCAAAGTATGTTAGTCTTTGAGGATCTTGAAGATGATATAGATGAAGCCAATGCAATTTCACTCAATGCTAAAAATGAAGATCTTGAGGAAGAGGTTGGGAAAGAGTATTTCTATGATCCAGCAGACTCCTTTCCTTTTGATCCAGGTGGAAGTGTACCTTTTGATCCGGGTGGGACTTGTAATGACACACTTACTGCCACTAGTTGTTCTATTTCTATGGATGCTTGGAGAAGATCCAAGAGTCCTAATACACTCCGTATAAAGGGTAACATTCATGGAAAGCCTCAGCATTCATTCTGAAAGACAGTGGTAGTACCCATAGTTTTGTGAATAAGTCCATCATGGACAAGCTGTCCCATAGATTTACAGCAGCCCATTAGAGTTCAAGTGGCCAATGGTGAAGAAGAAATCAACACATAGATATGCCCACATGTTTCTTTATAGCTGGCTGAAAATTTTGAAGCAAAAGTAAACCTAATTACTTTGGAAATGGGGCCTATAGACATCGTACTCGATTGTGATTGGTTGATGACATTAGGCAGGATCACTATGGATTTCTCACAGTTGTATATGGAGTTTATCTTCAATGGACAGCTCATCCATTTACAGGGAATTTCTAGTATATCATATTTTCAGCTTAATACCATTCAACAACTCAAAAGGGAGTACAATAGGTGCTCACAAATATTTGTTTTTCATTTGAATAAAGAGACACAAGATCAGCCCAATAATTTAGCAAACCATCCAGCCTTGACAGCTCTTCTTGAGGAATATAGGGATTTGTTTGAGGTGCCTACTTCATTGCCTCCCAAGAGCGTAGTAGATCACCCTATTGATTTGGAGCCCAACTTAAAGACAATCAATAAGCCACCTTACAGATTATCTAAGTGTGAACGAGAGGAAGTAGCCAAGCAAATCAAGGAACTTCTTGAGATGGGATTCATTGAACCAAGTTCTTCACCTTATGCATCTCAAGTTCTGTTAGTAAAAAAGAAAGATGGATCTTTCAGAATGTGTATTGACTATAGGGATCTTAATAAGATCACAGTGGAGAACATGTATTCGATACCCAGGATTGATGATTTGCTTGATGAGCTCAAGGGGGATCAATTATTCTTTATGAAGATTGATTTGAGATCAGGGTATCATTAGATTCGCATGCGAGAGGGCGATGAAGTTAAGACTGCTTTCAGGATTGATCGAGGGCTCCATCATTTCTTAATGATGCCATTTGGGCTTACAAATGCTCCAGCTACCTTCTAGAGCCTGATGAATAAGATTTTACAGCCTTTCCTCTTTCAGTTTGTCTTGGTGTTCTTTGATGACATTTTGATCTACAGTAAGACTTTACAGGATCACTTGGCACATATGAGGAAGGTTTTTGATGTATTGAGACATCACAAGATTTTTGCTAAGGAGAAGAAGTGTTCTTTCATGCAGACTAAAGTGGAATACTCGGGACATATTGTTAGTGAAAAACGAATACAGGCTGATCCCAAGAAGGTGCAATGTATAAAAGATTGGCTAACACCCACTACTACTACTTCTCTTAGAGGATTCCTTGGTTTATCTTCATTCTATTGCCGATTCATCAAGCATTATGCAGTTATTGTAGCTCCTTTGGCTGATAGGTTGAAGAAGGAGGCTTTCTTTTGGGATGCTCTTGCAGATAGTAGCTTCAACCAGTTAAAGGGACTTCTTACCTCTACTCCTATCTTAGTATGCCCGGACTTTTCCAAAGAATTTATCATATAGTGTGATGCTAGTGGTGGTGGCATTGGGGTTGTTTTGTTATAGGAGCATTGAGTGATTAACTTTGAGATCCGTAAGCTTACAGATAAAGAAATGGCCATGAATGTTTATAACCAAGAGATGTTGGCTATCTTGCATGCAATTAAGAAGTGGCACCATTACTTATATGGCAGCCGATTTAGAGTACACAGTGATCACATGGTTCTTAAGTATTTTCTTACTCAGTCCAATCTTACTCCTAAGCAGCGTCAGTGGGTAGCTACACTACAAAACTATGATTTTGACATCACTCATACGAGGGGCAAAGACAATATAGTGACTGATTCTCTTTCTCGGTGGGCTTGCAAAGTTTTAGCTATGACTGAATTGCATAATGCTTGGATTGAATAACTACAGGAGGCTTACCTTTTGGATGAAGAGTTCAGCCATATTTTTCTGAAATTATAGCAAGGTCTTATGGAAGAAAACTCACATTATCAATTCAAAAATGGCCTTATTTGGCTGAAAGGCAAGATTGTCATTCCTTCTACCTCTTCTTTTACACGGAAAATTATGGAGGAACTACATTCTTTGCCTTTAGTTGGACATTTAGGAGTTTTCAAGACCTATGACAGGAACAACAAAAGTTTCTATTGGAAAGGACTGTGGAAAGATGTCAAGGAATTTGTCATGAAGTGTATGCCTTGTTAGCAGAATAAGGACAGTACCCATAAGCTAGAAGGTTTGTTACAACCATTACCTATTCCTACAGGTAAATGGACTCATATTACTATGGATCTCATAATTGGCTTTCCTACTACCAAGAAGGGATGGAATAGTATATATATGGTGGTAGATAGACTCACCAAGAGAGCCCATTTTATTCCAACCAAGTTTCAGTTTATTGCCTCTCAAGTGGCCAGTCAGTTTATGGAGTAGATTTTTATACTATATGGATTACCGCAGGTGATTGTTCATGATAGAGACTCAAAGTTTATGAGTAACTTTTGGTAGGCGGTATTTACATCTATGGGCACTAAATTGGCTCCATCTATGGCCTATCATCCACAAACTGATGGATAGACAGAAAGAGTCAATAAATGGTTGGAGACTTATCTTTGCCATTTCTGCTATGATGTCCAAACTTCATGGGATTCTTGGTTACACTTGGCTGAGTTTGCTTATAACAATTCTACCCATGCTAGTATTGGAGTTTCACCCTTTGAGGCTCTGTATGGTTACAAGGTGCCCTTACGCGTACAGTCATCTTTAATGAAAGGATCAATCCTCATGGGAAGGAAGAGTTAGAAAGAATGCAAACCCTTCTTCAGCAATGCAAGATGAATCTTAGGAAAGCTCAAGACCAAATGAAGATGTATGTTGATGAGAAGAGGCGGCCTTTAGAGTTCCAAGAAGGAGAGTTGGTCTTACTGAAGGTGCCCAATTCTAGGTACTCTACATTAAAACATGGATCTAGTAAAAAGCTTGCTTACAGGTTTTATAGCCCTTACCGGATCCTTAAGTGTATTGGAGACTTGGCATATAGATTAGAGCTTCCCTCTTCCACAAAGATTCACAATGTCTTCCATGTTAGTCAGCTCAAGCCCTTTTATGGTGATCCAGTGGATATAGTTGATGAGCTGCCACCTATTGATGAAGAAGGTCTTATTCAGTACATCCCAGAGGCTGTTATAGGTCAGCGTGAAAAGAGGCTTCGATCTCATTCTATTGTGAAATATTTGATCAAATGAAGAGGTTTACCACCTGAGGAAGCTTCTTGGAGGCCTGATTCTATATTGGATGAGTTTCCTTTCTTAAGGGATACATTGGTGGCTGAAGCCTATTGATTATGGAGCTAGTGATGATGTAGACAGGATTAGGACATCGCACTGTTTTAGAATAGTTTTTATCGTGCCTAGTTTTTAGAATTAAGATTTCTACATGGGCTTAAAGTACTCTTCAAGAGCTCCATTTTGATATATGGCACATATGGCACACCTCATTTGGACACTTCTACTAGAAGTTATGGCAGATTTGGTCCAACAGGGTCTATTTACACATCAAGCTATCTACTTCATTTTGAGATTATCTGTTGAAGATTTTATGGCTCCATATACTTTTGAAGTATTCCAGATCATGTATTAGGCATAATAGAAAAGCAATGAAGGCAATATTTTTAAAACATCTCATTTATTAGTTAATAATTATCACATTGAATTCCGCTCATAGAGCCTGATACCAAAATCCTACTCTCTATATTAGAGTGATAAACCAACCCATAGACTTTTGGGCTCCTGATACTCACTACATCGTACATGAGAATATCAAATTTGCCAACTTTAGATTTTTGTCTACCTATTTTTAATGGGTTAGTGAAGGAGGATATGGAGCTTCACATCAATGAGTTTCAAAAAATCCTTCAAGACGAGCGACATCTAATGATGCTCTTCAACATAACCCTAAAATTGAGGGCTACAATGTGGTATCATGACTTAGAAGCTAGTACCGTAACCATAATCAATTTATTCTTTGCAGTCTTATGAAGGGGATTTTCCCCTCAGAGAGGTAGACACATTAAGAGCCCCATGAAAATACTGAGCATATGCTAAGAAGATGAAAGAGGTCTTTGCAAATGGCAAGCCTCTATCCCTATCCCACTTGTTGCTTAACTGCAATATTTCTTATATGGATTGGACTTTGATATCCAAGTGCAATTGAGTAGTATCCCTCTAGCAAATATAGATACTAAATTTCTTCTCCATTTTAGGACCAACTATGTGATTACTATTTTTCAACTTAAGCCTCACTAGTTACTCATTGCTATAGGAGGGAACATTTTATACAGGATCTTTTTGCCTTGATGCTCATGGGTGGAACAAAAATCTTCTCAAATCAAGTCCTAGTAGTTGTCCTTGGGGAAGGTACAATCTACTTAATCCAACCCAGTATGTGGGCACATGCAAAATTCTTTAATAAATATCATAGATATAATTTATAGATAAATATCAAATGCAAGTAATAACCAAACAATTCTTTTGAAATAGTATTTTATTATTTAAACAAGAAGGAGACTTTTTTAAACATTTTTTATATGAATACACTTTCTAATTTTAAGTGGCCATATTAATCAAACAAAAATGCTAGTAGTTAGCCTATTAATAATTTCTCTAAATACCACTCAACTAGAATTACATGCTTTTTCAATATGGGACTAAATGCAATCATTCTATCTTAATATCTAGAGTACAAAAAGCTAGATTCCTACATATTAATTTACTGAATCATTTTTTTCTTTTTAAAATTGATTTCCTCAACTATGATAGAAATAATATATAATAAGAATATTTATTTTAAAGATATTTATTGATTGTTATTATTATAAATAATATAAGATATGTATTAAGAATTTCATGAATTATTTATGCATTATTTTTTATGCTAAGTTTGTGCTTTGTACAAGAATTCTAGCATCCTAAAATTTTTAAAATTATTGATACACATGCAAAAATCACATTTAATCATCAAAAAATGATAAAATATGCATTTCAAATTTAGATAAATCATATGGTATATTTTAAAAGGATATATCTATAATTAAATATCAAATAAAATATATATTTATTAATTATAAGTCAAATTAAGCAGATATTTATATTAAATTATTATATATTACTTAGGCTACTAATTTAATATTATATAATTGATTTCTAGTAATAATAAAGTTTATGCCGTAATGTATGTGCGAATGCCCAGGCAAGGAACACCTAATTTTGCACGTTGGAATGGATGGTGTCATTAGCTACCATTTCCCTTGTGCTAAATATTACCAATGACCAAACTATTATGTTTGAGGGCCTTGTCTCATTCAACACATTCACCTTCTTACACAAGGCCATGATGGATTGATAGAGAAGAAGTGGTTAGTATGAAAAAACCAAGGTAGGTAGTAGGACGAGAAAAAACAAATAGATACGATGAAATAAAGATGAGAATAAAAGAGGATGGGTCGAATTATGGCATATCGAAAATATATGATAGAAGATTTAGGTGTCCCTTTATCACACACACTCTCATGTGCTCATCTCTTATCATATCTCTCTCCCTAGCATCACTAAGCTCTCAACTTCTCCTTGTTTGAGGACTAAATGGTCGCCATTTTATAGGTGAGGGGACATGCATGGGAACTTGCTGATTGCACAATATCTTTGAGGTGTCAGCACATGGCATAAGGAGGGCAAAAGATCTACATGGCTTAAATGTAGAAACCACATATCTTTGGGAAAGAAATAGGAGGAAATTTCTCCATTAATATAGAGGGTGGTATTCTATCATTAAGGCCCGCATTGAGAGGGAGAAAATATATCTTATCATAATTTAAATTTATCAGTGAAGAGTGGGGGAGAGATACTCTCTCTCTCTGTCTCTCTGTCTGTTTCTCTCTTTTTTTCCTCTCTCTCTTCTTTCTCTCATCCTCTTTCCTCTCTCTCTCTCTCTCTCTCTCTCTCTCTCTTGTTCTCTCTCTCTCTCTCTCTCTCTCTCTCTCTCTCTCTCTCTCTCTCTCTCTCTCTCTCTCTCCCTCTTTCTTCTTTTATTAAAATAACAAGGGAAGGTTATTTTTTTAAAGCGTGAAAATAGGGGGTTAATTTCAATTAATGTGGAGTGGGGGTGAGGGGGAGGGGTAGTTTGTCGGCAAGATGGAGGGTAGGGAAGGAGATGAGGATGGCAATGGAGGTGGTGATTGAAGGAGGGGGAAGAGGTGGTGGAAGGGGAGGAGGAGGTGTGGAGAGGGGGGATGAGGTGGCGATGAAGGAGGATGCAATGTGGAAGGAAAGGGGGGGTGGCAGCCTGATTAAGTGGCCATTAACTGGACACTTCCCCATTAGTAAAATTCTTTAATGCTACATCCTCTTCTCCTTAGAGAAATTCAGAATGTCCTCATTTTGAGAGAAACTTGGGGTGGTCTCTCTTGAGGATAGTCTCCTCAATCCATGTGGCATCCCCAAGGAATCCTTGTCCTTGAAAGTGAGGAACAAAACGTTGTCCAGAAGGAAATTCATTGATGATTATAGAATTCAACATAGTTGATTGAGAGAATACGTACAATATGAGATTGTAGAATCTAAACACCATATACGAAATAACAAGACGAAAGTGTAGCACAACAAAACATACATAAAAGCTATGCTATCGGGAAAGACGTTCAGTTCAAAAAGCATACTCCAAAAGAAAGAGACCCAAGGTAGATGAAACATGGGCAAGAATAAAGCAACCCAAAATGGAAAAAACATGTGAGAGAAGAAATTAGTCTAACATAGGTGAGAAATATGAACAATGCTCAAAACATTATCGTTTTACTTTTTGGCGAATAATAGATGATGGTCTAGCTAATTTTGGCAGAAATGCAAGAGTGAGTAATCGTGACGAACCCTGTGCCATAGAAGTCTGCATGAAAATCTATTTTCTTGTTTGTTTTCTTGTTTCAAGTCGAGTTTATCTAAAATGACATAACTTTTGATTCAAAACTCCAAATTGAGCACGGATTTGATAAGAGAAAGAGGTTTCCTTGAGAGTTTCCCAATTAGAAACTTTTAGGTTGTCCAAGCAAGGCATATCTACAATTCAGCATATTAGCAATCTAAATGATGAGTGATGATGATCGAGTGAACATCTTCTATGCTTAAAATTCATAACATAAGATGCTCATAACATAAACAATGCATCAAATATAAGCATGAAAAGAACATGAATCATGAATTGAAGAGATATAGCATAGATATACTTCCTGATTTTCTTCTTCAAGGAAGTATTTGTGGTTGATTGTGATGGCTCTAATACCATGTTGAGATGTAGAGATGCAAGAGGAAGAGAAGAGACACACCATGCACACTTCCAAAGACTATCTCATATTGATGGGTATGTGATCCAAAGGACAAAGAGCTGGGTTTAATTTAGGCATTCATAAAAAATATCAGTGACTTATCTCTAGATTTTTCTATGGTAAAGTGGGCTACGCCTATAGAGTGCTTTGTTGAGAGAAGGCAATCCAAGAAATAATTCTAATTTATGATCTAATTCTCCTGTAGAAGGTAGAAATTGTGGCAACTAATCTTCTACAAAGTAGTGCTTATAAGCATCTAGGAAGTATGTTAACTTTTTATGAAGGATTGAGAGTGAAAGACTCAAGTTTCTCAACTTCAATCGCATAAATCATAGAAGCTTTACTTTGTTTCCTAAGTGCACATTTAGCCTATTTACGAGTGAGTAGTGGAAACATTTCAAGCTTTGAATTACTTTGCAAAGTTATAAGCTGTCCTTGAAATTAAAAAGTGATTGTACGGGTATGATAGTTAATATCAGGGTTGTGATGATGATGAAAGGGCATGCCAAAAATAATATCAAAAGACTACAAGGAAGCTACTAAAACCCAAATTGATTTCCAATCCTTTTATTTTTTGTGTACCATTATATAAGAATTCCTAGAAAGTAGATTTCACCTTATATTAGGATGGAGCGGTTTCTAAATCTAATCTTTTAACCAAATTTTTGGAAATAAAATTTAAAAAACTATCATCATCATTTAGAATGTTGACATCAAAATCATTGATTAAACCTTTTATGTGAACCAAAGCATGTAGGGGCATTGAATTACTTGATGGTGGTTTCTCTTCATTGGCTATCTCTTGTTGTAGGAAATGAGTTTTATTAATTGTGAGTATAGTATGGTGTCTCCTCTATGTTGTTAAGCTCCACTATAATAGTCTCCTTGACAAGCATATTTACATGACAAGTAGCATGTACATGGCCTAGCTTTGTGCATCAATAGTAAGTGATACAAAGTCCCTTATACATGTGGTTTATATTAAACTCCATTCTTAAGTGGTACATTAGGTGCACATGGAGTTGTGCTTGTGTCTTTATGAAACTATTAAAAGCTCTTTTGAAATTTTGATTATTACTTATAAATTGATGATTCTTCACTTGGTTGTTGCGAATGAGTTGGGCTATGGTCTAGAATTCTTTCTCCATATCATAGGCATAGAAATTAGCTTTGTAGAGTAAAGAAGGATGAAGGGTGCGTAGTTTGGCTTGAATATATATTTGCAAACCAGATTCATACTTTCATTATAGTGCATCCTCATAAACTTCTTCTAGCATGTGCAAGAGAAGTAGGTGTTGCCAAAAGCTTTTAGTATATGTGACTACAATATCTTTAGCTTGCCACAAGAGATTTGGCTAGTTGCATCTAGCTTGTAGATTTATGGTGGCAAGAATGATTCTTTTACCTTTGATTGGAAATTGTCCCAAATAGTAGGCATATTTACACTTTAGCAAAGAATGTTCCACCATAGAGAAGCTTTATTGGAGAGGTAATTAGTGGCACATTTAATCTTATCCTTCTTAGTGAATTACTCTTTAGCAAAATGATAACAAATTGAGTAAGTTGTAACAATATGATATTTCCATATTTTCGGTTACGAAATTTGGTAAACTAAAATGAGTTATGGTTGATTTTTTTCACCTTTTGTGCTGGCTATGCATTGAAGACACCATCAAGGATGTGTGTGATGAAGTCACTTTGGGTTGGGAAGCTTGCGATTTTTATTGTGGGCTCTCTTGAAGAGAAATTGTGACTTATGCTAAATATTACTGAAGCCATTCTACCTCTACTAGTGAAGAGGAATTTTGAATAGGGGATAATAATCATCATTGTTATCGAGTGCCATGGATTGACATTTGGACATGGACTTTGTTGGGAAGCCTCTTTTGAATGTGAGAAAATTTTTGGAGCACAAATAGATTAATAAATGCTCAATTCTAAAGGCGCTATATTCAAGATAAATCCATTTTGTATCATTGTTAGATATACATGTTACACATTGTGCTTCTTGTTTAGGGACAAAGGGTTGTTTTCTTATACAAAGGAATTGAGACAAAGTTATAACTCTCAACCTTGTCAGTGGACTTTTTAATATGGAAAGAGCTATGAGGCTATGAAATAAATGATTTTAAATAGCTCATTTTCCCCTCCCCATGCAAGTATTGATGTGCTCAACTAGCATCGTGCAATTCTCAGAGCCTATTAATGGAAAATTGCATCTCTTCTAGTAATTGAAAAATAGATTATGCACATGTAATTAGGTCTTAAAAAAATAAGTGTTTTGCCTTGTACTAAAAATATAGGTGGGAGGAGATTCAATAGATAGCCCTCCCTCCAAAACAAAGTGGTATGTAGGTGATCGAATTAGATATAGAGAGCTTAGTAAGGAAGAGAGTATGAAATTATTACTCTATATCCCCTTTGTAACAAGATGTCTATCTCTGTCTCTGTCTCCCTCCCTCCCTCCCTCCCTCCCTCTCTCCTCTCTCTCCTCACACACACACACACACACACACACACACACACACACTCTCTCTCTCTCTCTCTCTCTCTCTCTCTCTCTCTCTCTCTCTCTCTCTCTCTCTCTCTCTCTCTCTCTCTCTCTCTCTCTCTCTCTCTCTCTCTCTCTCTCTCTCTCTCTCGCCATCACTAGTGTACTACCATGATGAGAAAGACTAGCAACCCCATCAGTCAAGAAGAGAGAAAGTTATCCAATTAAAAAAAAAGAATAATTAGAGAAAGGTAGTTTCTCCCACTTTGAATAGAAGAAGAAGAAGGACTTATAATTTTTGAAGAAGAGGATAACATTGATTCTACCAATTCCTTGCCTTGGGAAGTTGAGTGCGTGACAAAATAATAAAGAGAGAGAAATATTTTGGTTTTAACTAGTTGAGCAATAGTTTGTTCACCTAGAAGATGGGATAATACATCCCTGATGATACTGATAACTAGTATCTTTATGCACAAATGCCAACTATGATTGATAGCGGATGGGTCCTCTAATCACTACTTAGCTCTTATACCAATGATATTGATATTGATCCATAACCCACAAAACTAAGAACCCAATTGAAAATTTTAGATGGCACACAAAGAACAATAGAGAGAAAAATGCAAAATGTAAAGCAAGATACCAATGGGGTGCAATATCCACCCATGTATTAAGAGGGCTCTCCTCAATGCATGTATTTATTGATATTATTGATATGATGCCCCAAAAGGGGTTTAGATCCATGCTTTGTCCTCTTTTCATGAACAAATCCTCTTTTCCTAATATCTAGGTAGTATCTAAAATTTTAAACATTTTATTTGGGTTCAAATAAATAATCATGACCCAGCCTTAGGACTAGAGATATACACGAATATAAAAGTGTCTTACTCATCAGTGCACAAATAATACGTCTCAAAAAATGCAATGCTCTATGTAGTGTTTTGTCATCATAAATTTCTCCTATTTTCCAACCTAGTTATCCACTTGCAAAAAAAAAAGCACATTAACTCTTTGATAATGGACCTAGCATAGTGTGACTAGTGTTGCACATTCACATGTGTAACAAGTCATAATCATGTGGTTAAAAACCATAAATAAAAATTTCACATAGAATGTAATAATCATATCACTTATTCAATAAAATAAGTCAATAATGATAATAGATAAATACTAGAATCAATAGAGGTATTATAAAGAAAGAAGTTGGAAATTTGATCTATAAGATTATATGTGGTAAATTTTGGGTATCTTCAGAAATTCTATTTGATAGAGGACTTGCTTGCTACGAAGGTTTAATGGACTACCTATGTGTAGACATAAATATTGGTCAAAATGGCCATGGAGAATAAGAGGTCTTGGGATTTGGAGTTACCAGCAAATGCATTGTGGCTCTATAGAAATTCTATGAAAAGTGGCACAAGTTTTCACCTTTTCAATTAGTATTTGGAAAGGACACCACTTCTAATCAATGTTCAAATTTACTATTTGAGCTTGTTGATGAAGTTGTATGATGGGAGTAATGGTGCATATCAAGAGAGGCTTTTGAAACTACAAGAGATATATGAAGTGACTAAGGATGCATATCAAAAGAGGCTTTTGCAAAACTACAAGAGATATAAGAAGGGACTAAGGATGCATATCAAGAGAGGCTTTTAAAACTACAAGAGATGTAGTTATATGGAGTTTTGAACTTTGAGCATTATGAGAAGGTGGAAAGCAAGATAAAAGATAAGATGAATTAAGGACACAAGGATAAGTATATCAAAGAAGGAAATTTGGTGATGAGGTATAAAAGCAAGCTAGATCATACCTTTCAAAATAAGTTCCAAGTGAGATGGAAAGATATGTTAATGGTACCTATCGGTTGTAGATCTGGATATAAGAGAAGGGAAAATAAAATATACAATTGATTCAAAAATTTTGAAACATCATAATGATGAATAATATATGGACATAAGAAGGAGAGACCATGGAGGCACCTTTCTTGAGTGTGGAGGAGGATTTCATTGGTTATGTGCAAGGATTTTGTGCCCAATAATCATGAATTTTCTATTACTTTGGGCATGGCTAACTATGTGAGGCATTCTTTCGAGGATCTAAATGGATCTAGAGATGAGAAAATGAAATTATCATTAATCATAACAACGAAGGAGTAAAAAGGTTTTATGCTCTAAGGTAGTTAAGATCTCAGAAAAGTCTTAGCTATATCAAGTTTCTCATTTTCTAAGATAGTGTGTGAAGGTTTTCCTATCAAGTGGGGTTATATGTGGTGCTATGACAAGTATGAACAAGTTTGATTTTTGGTGTAGCTGCAGATATTAAGTAACTTAGAGGTTTGAGGCCTACTTTTGGAGCTTGACACTGACAATATGGTCTTGTTAATATGAAGGTTTGGCATGAAAGGCATCATGTTTATCCAAGACTAGGGGAAATGATATTTTTGCATGGAGTAGTCTGAGTTAAGCACATTAGTATAGATTATGAGGTTATAAGGTGTGGCTATTAATAATGGGATTGAAGTTCATTTGGAGTGAGGCTAAAATCTTTGAGAGTTTTGAAGGGTTTAAAAAGTATTTAAAAGCTTTGAGAGTTTAACAAGGGAGGGGGTGATTTTGAGGCTACCACAATTGGGAGACTTGGATGCTTTTTCGTGTGCTATGGACTATTTTAAAGACATAAGTAGGTTGCAATAGCAGACAGGAGGTTGAGGTTTCAAAGAAGGCCAAGATGGTGATTAGTTTAAGGAGAAAAAGAGGTAGACTTGATAGTAAGGATTTGGTGTGGTAATGTTGATGTTGAATAATGTGGAGAGGATATTGGGTTGAATGGCATCACATATAAATGGTGGTAAATTTGAGAGCTCTGAGGTATGACTATAATGGTAGACAAGTAAGAAGACTAAGAAAGTAATGGAGCTCAATTGTGCAAGGAATAGAGCGAGTGAGTGACCACAAAGGCTCAAAATCTCATATCAAAGGCCTAGAGAATTTGTGAGAGTATTTGTGGAGGTATATTGAGGGTTAGTGGATGCTCACTTTTGTGGAATGAAGAAGACTTCAAATATGATCTCTTCCTATTAGACTAGCTGAGAACTTTTATTTCCCTATTACTCTAAGTGATTCTAGAAGGTTGTGATGCTTATGCTACTAGTTCTTAAGCCAAAAACGGAGATTCTAGTTTACTTGGATGAAGACTATGCATATGAAGGAGTTATTATGTAAGTTAATGAGATTTTCTTTGTACATATGGTACTTGATTTGATGTCTATTCCCAAGATTTCTCTTTTAAAGTTGCTAACATCCATTTAATCTCTAAGTGACTTGTATTATTATGAACATACCCTTATACACCATGTTCCACCCAATCATAACCAAAGATCATAATGTTGTACTCAACTTTGAGCTACATTGAGGTTTTATTTTATATCTTATATGAACATCATACATGTTGACTTGATAATCCAAGTTATAATGTGGTATTTTCTCTTTGGGATTGAAACTATTTGTAGTTTGCAATTATTGGGTTGTCCTTTAGTAATTATTCCTTCTACACATCACATCAAAATCCTATGTAGAGATAGATGGCCAAATCCAAACAAGGATTTATAATCTTGAGATTGATGGTGCTTAATGAAGTATCTTATATAATGAGTACATATTACATCCTCCCCCCTTTAAAAATCAAGATGTCATCATATCAATAGAAACTGGAGACATTTCTTCACAATGATGGCTTCTTCTATCCATGTGGAATCTTCTTGAAGATAAGCACTGATTAAGATGTTCTTGTATAACATCCAATACCTTATGGTAGAGGCAATCAATACAACTTGTTACTTGATGAGTAGGTCCCCACTAATCCATTGAGGAAATCACTCCATATGAAGCCTTATCCAAATGCAAGCCTAATGTAAAATTAAGGTTTTTTTGGTCTGTAGCTTATGCTCATGTTCTTGATGAAAAGGAAAAAGTTAGATGACAAGGAAAGAAAAAGCATCTTTATTGCTTATGGTGAATCAAGTGAAGCTTACATACTTTATGATCCTATCAAAATGGATTCATTTATTTCTATAGATCTTAGTCTTTGGTGAAGACACATTCTTCAAATAATTCCCTACATCAAATTTGGATAGCCTCCCATGATAAAAAAATCATAAAGGGAAAAAAACCTTCTTTCGAGAAACCTTCAATTAAATAAGGAGAAGAAGATGATGAGAATTATAGATTAGTCCTATAAAGTAACTAATTCCCCACATAAACAATTAAATTGGAAATACAAAGAAATAGACTATTTACTAAGAAACCATAGCCAAGATGGCTAGGCATAAAATGATTAACATGAATGACTGAGAATCAAGTGATGAGAGGCTGCAACATGGTATGCACCCCACGCTATGGTGGCCAAGAGTATGCACCCTCTTAGAATATGGTGGGAGGTTGAGACCTCAAACATGAAATGTTGTAAAAGGGCAAAGAAGATTCTTGTCTAATTACAACTTAGCCTTTTATACTTAACCGTAGTAGGCTAAATATTGGCTATCTATATTTATTGTGATGGTCGAACTCCATGGTTTAGTCTTGATTTTTGTATTGTATCTAAGATATGATATGCGTGGAATTTCATTTTATTTTGAGTCTTTGATTACAAGGTTTCTGGGTGCTGTATGTATGCATCACATGAAGCTTTCGGTCGCGTATGTAAGTAGGTCATGTTGAATTTCTTGTAGGATGTGGAATACTTAGGGAGGTTTGCTGTCAGTGTGTTGTTGTTGCTATTTTTGTTTCCCCTATTATTTATCTAAGTGGTGATATATATGGGTTTTATAGGAATCCTTCCTCCTTTTCCTAGTTTTGTCTGTGTGTGGATACTCTAGTGTGGTATAAATGGCATGTTCTTCCACTCCCCCACTTGTGATCCAGCTTGTATAATGCCAGGAGGCATATTCCATCGGTGGATTCCGTGAGGTTTTGCGGTGGATTCCCTTAAATTATATTTGTTGCCAGGGCTCATACACAAGGTGGATTCCTTGTGCGAAAAGTCGATGGGGACGCCTGTCCTTTTCGGGCGTCTTGTTAATTTAATGTGCAAGTGGGTGATTCTATAGCGGGTGATTCCACAAAATACATATTAAAATTAATAGACGTTTATGAGTTTAGAGTGGGCACTCGTAATAAATTAAGGTTAGGATTGAGTTCTAACCAATTTATTTATTTTGTAGCTGAAGACTGCTAGGTATTCAATTTTTTCGGTTTAATTTTATTATTTTCTAACAATTGTGAATGCTTCAGTTGATGTGTAGAATAGGCAGCCGTGGCGTTGGGAAGCACTGGGCGATAGCGTGTATTCAAGTTATTTAAAAGAAATTATCATTTTGATGGGCGCGCATCCTAGGCATGGCGCCAATATTTATTTTGACGCGCTTATTTATTAAAGCACCTGACATTTATTTATTATTTTGTATGCACATGGGCGCATGATTTAAATATTTGTCATTGGACATTGTATTTGGGCATAGCTCGACTCTTTGGCCACCCAATAGCTTTAATTCTTTAGTGGGACAAAAGCAAACACAAAAGCTAAAGCATGCTAATTGTAAATTGGGCTATTTTTTAATCATGGAGATGAATAATTTATCAAATACATGCTTTGTGGAGCGCTCACACAAGGCATGGGGGAAGATTGTACCCAATTAGTCTTTTGCTTCATGTCGTGCAAGTCTTCTCTCTTGTTTTTTGTGCAAAAATAGAGTTCTTTTGTTCTTGGGGACCTTCTGGCGCTTGCTACGCACACATACAATATCCGATCTATGCACCAACTTACCATTACTAGTTCATGATTATTCTCTTCTCCTAGATGGTGTCTGTATTTAAAAGGCTCTCCTTCGTCTCTTTGTGGCCTTGAAGTTCCCTCCAATGGGTGGATGCAAAGATTTGTTACTCTTTTCTTGAGATTTACAAGAAGCTTTCAGGCTTAGTTTATGGCCGTCAGTTTTGTTTATTCCCTGCTACTGTCAATGAGGCCTTGTTCTTGCCTTTTATAGCTTCCCCTGTGCCTAGTGGTACTCATTTATTATCAACTATAGGTCTCCTTGCCTCGTTGCATAAGGAAACCTCTACTCCTTTGGTAGCAAATAAGGTTATCACTAGTTTAGGAGTATCCGTAGCACATATTTCCTCTTCTTTATGGAAGAAATTATGCCAATTCCTCCAAGACTAGGCAAGCCTGTTTCAAAGTGTTTGTGTTGAGAGTTCTTCACGACCTGTATCAGAATTCTGGAAGGGGTTAAGCTTAATTGGACAACCTTTTTGTTGGCAAAAATGGATCAACATTTTCAGCGAGCCATGAAAGGTCAACTCAGTATTGTGTCCTACATGGGGTTATTCTACAAAGAATCATTCAGTCAGTCAGTCTCTGCTAGGTGGCATTCTTGTGCTTGATCCTGTTCTACTTTCACAGTAGTGTGAACATGTTGGATCTAGAGCATGGCAGTAGTTATGGAGGCTGGAAGATGAAGACTAAATTCATGTTGATATGAACAATGAGTAGACAACTATTACACAAGTGAATTAGGTTACAAGATGAAAGGTTGGACTCATAAAGACAATCTTGTGTATTAGACTGACAATGATAATGACACTAACTGAACGAGTAAAGCATCATGATATTGTATTCATCATTATGAAAGTGATAGTCAAGTACAATGCTTTATAGAAGTTGGGTTGTTCCACTCTCCTCACTATGCATATGGGATTCAAGACATCACTTCCTAGAACATACATCATTTGCTATTTCTCAACACCCTCCTCAAATGATGAGTCCCTACACTTGCTGGCTTTCCCCCCCTCTACAGGGTGACATGGCTCGGGAGACTAGCTCATAGGAAGCCTAGTCAAGTTAAAGCTTGAAACTTTACATCTTTGGCAAGGGTTTTTACAAAGTAAATCCACTAATGGGAAAAACATATGAAATATACAATGAAAATTCTTTAGAACAATCTGTCAGAGTTGTTGATGGTAGGGAAAGCATCTTGTTATTATTATTATTATTATTATTATTATTATTATTATTATTATTATTATTATTATTATTATTCATGAATTGGTTCTAGTGGCGATCATTCTGCATCAACTGTGCTCTTTTCTTGTGGAAACATTCACTAGTTGTAAGGCCAGTCTTGCCATAGTAATGACACATAATTCGATCCTTGTTGTTGTTGGTGTTGAGTCCTCGATGTGATATCTCGACTTTGATTTAAAAATGGTCTTGAAGAACTCTAAAATCATTAAATAGAGAAAATCTGTAGTAAAAAAAAAACTCAAGGATTATAACCCAATATTTTTTCCAGATTTACAAGGACTATAGCCACTCGTCACAGAAGTTACAATGTGAATGAGAGTTATGAGCCGTATTAGTCATTACTATCAGTGTCTACAATATGGATGGTTCCAAAATACTAGATTTTTGGACAAAACTAGCATATTTTTGATATTTTGGATATTATATATTGTAAATATCCTAAAAAGCTATGTAAACTTCTAGAACAGGGTGTCATGTAAAAAAACAAGTGGTTTTTAAAGCCAGTTTTGGAGATTTAATGCAAAAAGAAGGATTTGCAAAATCTCTGTATTGATTGTCTAGGCTGCTATCATAGATAAGCACCCAGTCATTTTCTTGAATATCTCTTGACTGAAGTTGATGTTGCCCATCAAATCTTCTTTTGTTCTTTAGTCTTGTCGTTTTTAGCTTCTCAATAACTGCTTGAACATCTTCAGGCCTTCTTTCTAGCTGCCATATGCACAAAGTCGGTAACTCTTCTCTACTGATGCCTTCCTCCCAAGGTAGATGACTCCTTGTGAGAATAGATTCTTCAATTGGCATAATTGGTTGTTGCCCATGCATAAGTTCAACTAGCATATAGCTAGTTACAGTACTGTGTGTAGTATGGTCAGCCCATAATGCCAAAGGTAGCATTTTAGGCCATTCTTTGATCTTTCCTCTACAAGACTTTGCTAGAGCTTTGAGAATGGGTTGATGCCCTCTCTCACTTTTACCATTGCCTTCACGATTTTAGGTTGATGTCAAAGCCAACTTAATACCCAATTAAGCAAAGAAGTTGCGGGCCTCATCGGCATCCAACTCTCCTCTATCTGCAGTTACTTTGCCGACACAGCCATATCTGAAAAATACTTCTTCAAGCAAAAAATGACAAACATCTTGAGTGGTCTTGGTTGTTAAAACTTTACCTTCCACTTGATTAGTTAGATCCTCTCTTGCAAGCACTAAATATTGTATATTCCATATTCCTGTAGGCATGGTTACAAGATCAATAACCTATCTATAATGTATAGAGAAGGGAGAAGTCGGTTGGAACCCATCTCGATGCTCGACCATAGAATACATTTGACACACATAACAGGTTTCAACAAAATGTGCTATGTCCTGATACATGTTTTGCCACCAATATTTTTCTTTGACCTTACTAAAGGTTCCTATGCCTCTATGACCAGCCCACAGGCTTTCATGAAATTCCTTCATTACCTATTGTTGCAATCTTTTGTTACCTAAAACTCAGACATGCACTCCTTTCTTCTTCTTCGCATGCTTCCATAGATGCCATTTTTAAAGAAAAAATCCATAAGCTTTCCTCTTAATATGCTTGAACTCTTCATTAGTCCAAGATTCCTTCTTCTTCATTGTGCTCAAATATTGACCAATCTTCAGCCAATCTTCTTCATAATCTTCTTCAAGGAAATGAACTAGAACTTGAGCAATGCAATGAGCATGCTAGCTTCTAGTTGACCACCCTTCTTCCATAGATAAATCTTTGATTTTTGTTGCTGTATAATGATTTACAGTAGTACCTTTTCCTATTCCTACTGTACTTAATGCTATACCATTAAAAAGATCAGCTTCACCTACAAGATTCAACTTTGGGTTTGTATATGTAACAATTGGAAATGTACTTTTAGTAGCCATGGAATCACTACAAGATATAGACCTTATAGCGACGTTTAAAGCGATGAAAATACAAACAACAAAATTTTCCCCCGTCGTCGCAAAAAGCGTCGTTATTGACGACGCCATGGAATCGTCGCTATATGCGTCGCTATTTGCGTCGCTATATGCGTCGCTATATGCGTCGCATTTGCGACGCATATAGCGACGCAAATAGCGACGCATATAGCGACGGTTACAGAGAATTTGCGACGCTGATAGCGACGACAATAGCGACGCCTGCAGTAAATTTGTGACGCAAATAGCGACGGTAACAGAGGAAAAAAAAATTTTGTGGCAGGGCAGCAAGCTGCCCTGCCACATATAGCACTGTGTGCTGTATGAGAGCCATACAAAATAGTTTCTGCACTGCTGCATACAAAGCGTTTGCAAACAAAAAGAATCTATACTGAAATCATAAAACTGATAGATGAAATAAATACATGATATCGCATAAAATGCGATTGGTACAATCATAAAACAATATCACTAATACATAGAAAATGTCTACATAGATCGGGCGACTAAAAACTAAAGGTATGTGAGCGCTAAGGATCCGAGGGCGAGCTACAAATCGTCGTCCCCCGAAAGCTCGTCCCTCTGCAAAGGAGCATCAAACGGATTCTGCAGAAAAAGAAACAACATATCAATCCACCATACAATAATGCATTCAAATATCTCATGGTAACTATGGACATGAAAGATGAGAGACTTACTGGGCCGCCGCGTCTGTACAATCGGTCGATCAATGATCTGAGACCGTGCCTCTCTGCATATTGAGTCTCAAGGCCTTGCGGATCACGATTTGTAATGGAGTGCTGCAAAGAAAACAAAATGCTAACTGTTAGAAATATGATTGTTAGTACAAATAATATCTCAAAAAAACAAATAAGCAAAACAAAAGAGAAACTTACAAAGTCCTCCAAATATGTCCTGTGGCCGCCACTCCCAAGATGATGTACCGATCCGGCCTCGATTCGTGCCCTCGCCGCCTCCCGCTGCTGACTCCAACGTCCTGGCGAATTTGTAGCCTCCTCCCTCAGTCGGCGCCAGTCCTCTGCATCTAACCACTCGGGCTTTGGAGCCCCACTCTTGATTGCCTTGCATGCGTCGGATCGTCTATGTGACATGTATGCACGCATGTAATCCATCATCCAGCCCGTAGAGAATCTATCCACTGCGGCTGGCACCGGGAACTCCTCATGCAAGGATGCTACTATGTACTCCTTGCTCCCCTCCGGTATGTTCCTCCAATGATCCAGGACGTTGTGCCGAAAAACTTGTTGGCACAACTCCCTCATGCGAGCTATCACCCTCCTCCCCTCATCATTCATGATGATAGCTCCTGACCTGCCATCCACTAGGTATCCATAATCCCTAGGAGTGTGCCTCGTATGGGCCCTCTCCCATCTCCGTCCACGCTCCTGGGCATATCCAGGAGACCCCTGAACATCCGGTGTACCGACGGGGGTACCCTCTCCCGGAGTGCCACTGAAAGGGGTGCCACCAGAGGGGGTGCCACCAAAAGGAGTGCCACCAGAGGGGGTGCCACCAAAAGGAGTGCCACCAGAGGGGGTGCCACCAAAAGGAGTGCCACCAAAAGGCGTGACATCTGCCGACGGCTGCGCAAAAGCCGGAGTAACTGGAGTGGACGTCCCCACAGGTGTGACAAATCCTGGAGGTGACCGAGCTCTAGCTGAATGACGAGACGGAGACACTGCGTCCGTGTCTCCACAGCAGCACCCCCCTGATCCTCCTGCAGTCGCAGTCCCTCCCTCTGGCCCAAGTCGCGAGCGTCGAGATCGTCTGCTCGAAGCTGAAGCATCTGATCGCACTGAAGCTGATCTAGCAGAGCGCCCTGACGAAGAACGAGACAGCTCCTGATCTGCTATCTCTCTGAATCTCGCGAGCTGATCTAGAGACATACGTGCCATCATCTCCTGAAACTCCTCATCGCTCATCCCTCGACTCATCCTGAAAATAAAGATACCTGCAGAGATAAAAAATAATGTTAGAATAATCAATTGAAACTATACAAAGCGCATTAATATAAATCATTTTTGAAAAATCCATCTTAAAATGCATATCTTATCTACCTTTATGGAAGATCTAAACAACGAATTGAGTAATACAATTCTCCAAGAATGAAGTATTCTATGGTCCCATGTTAATCTCCTGACATAACTCTGCATACACTGGAAGGTCGATAGACATGTCACCACAAAAGAACGAGTCTGCCTCGTTCTCAAAAAATTCTACGACTTCTGTATTTCCATCATTGCTAGCCGATGCGGGCTCCAAGCTTGCGGTGGCCTCCACCCCTTGTAATTTCGATCCCTCTATTTGCATATATTCTTCATCTATGCCTGGAACATCGCTTTGATCGTATACTCTCGCACCTCTAGGAGTTGAAGGTATAACATACCACCATCGAGGTTGTCGGGGATTTGGATAGAAGATTACCTGTTCACAAACACTTACAAACAGTCTTCAAACCATTGTGACATAAAGCATGTCGTATTACAATTAGCAAGCAAATGACTAGAAGATTACCTGTTCACAATGTGCCGGCAACACAAAGGTGTCGCGCAAATCCATCCATTTTTTTTCGGAATCTATTTCGAGAAATCCAGATGGACCTCGTCGAACCGTTGCGCCAGCTCCTCCAAGTACCACTTTGAACCACTGCACATCGAATATTATCATGGAGAAGCTACGGTAATCCACCGTAATAATACTTTGCAAATTCCCAAAATACTCCATCTCATCCACAACCGTGTTCGGATCCGTTGCTCGTCGCCGGCTCTCTTGCTCAAACCTTGCCATGACACCACAGTCCATTGTGGAGCGCATTTTGTCAATACGCTCCACCCGAAAATGCCGTCCGCGCGACCACGCTGCATTATATATTTTGTACTGCACATTGAAACACTCAAATTAGATGTAGCAAACAAATTCAGATACGACACATTCTAAACCCCTCATTACCTTTGGACTACATCCCCTCGAGAACTCCCACTCCTCCATTGAGACCTCTGCCCCTTCGCTGGATGCTGCGATCAAGGCTCCATGCAACCATCGTGTTGACATAAACCGCGGCATCTCCTCCATGCCTTCGGGATATCGAATCGGTCGGTGACGCGTACTGCGTCGGAATTCAGCTCGCGCTTCCTCTCGATCTTGCCTTGCAATCTGGTACTTGGCGAGCCACGTCTCCATGGAGGCATGGTGCAACATACAAAAGCGATTCAGTTTCTCTTCCATTGAAGCATCCATTCTTTTTTCTACCCCATTTCCAACCACCACATCTCCAGTCAGCCTGTCATCGTCCTTGAGCGTCCATAGCATTTCATTGTCTGGTTCCACCGTTGGTAGCCATTGTGCGAAACATGTGGTTTATGCGGGGGATGAGCGGAAAGTGTCTGAGGACTTTTTGAGGGATGGTCTGCCCTTGCAAGTCCTGTCGATACCTGTGAGCACCACACTTTGGACATGTCTCCATAGTCTCGTATTCATCTCGAAACAATATGCAGTCGTTGATACATGCATGGATGTTATTGTAGTCCATGCCAAGCTTCCGTAAAACATGTCGTGCATCATCACGAGACTCAGGCATGGTGTTTGCAGGTGGCAATATATGATATTTCAATAACCTGAAAACATCATAAAACACCTTGAAAAATCCATCCATATTTACAATAATACTGTTTTTAAAAAAAACAATGAAGTCTGTATGCAAGGTACCTGAATAACTCAGTCATACTCGTATCGCTCCAACCGTATTTCGCTTGCACACTTAAGAGTGCAAGCAATGTCTTCAACCGAGATACTCGGCACCCATCATATAATGGTATGGATGCTTCCTCTCTAAGCGGGTCAGATGTCTCAACATCCATGGGAATCAATGCATCGATCATTGCCTCCATCTCAGGCTCCAAGATTGTAGGCAAGTCGGGAAGGTTGTCTGTCTCCTCTGGCATTGACGATATAGATGGGCCTTGCGAGTGGTCTATTGGCTCCTGCCATCCATCCATCTCACGTCCACGAACTCTTCTAATTGGCCGCAAAGGGTGCACTCCCCCTTGGGTCGAGACATCACCCCCCTGGACACAAAATTTGCCAACAAGACCCAATCTTATTGTGTATGGTTTTCAATTAGCTTGAGAGTACAATGCATGAAAAATGCTAACTTGAAAATACCGTTTGCTGAAAATCTGCAATCGCCTGATCAATAATCTCAGGTTGAAACTCGCCAAATCGTCGTACGTGTTCTATAGACAATCGGCGTTTTCGTCTAATTGCCAACTTGCATTGAGAGCAAGGACATGGGACACGCTGATTAAGATACGACTCGCGGTCTTGAACAATAGGACCTTCTTCGTTTGCCATCTTATCTACATTACAGCAAACGAGGCTTAAATGGATAGCTTTTTGGAGATGTACGTCAACTTGCAAGTTGACCATAAACCTTGCATTGTATATAGTAGTCGAGAGATTTTCCGATGTTATATCTCGGCCTTGTATCATGCTCAACGATTTGTTTGTCCCGGTAGATAATTTTTTGTTATATCTCGGCTTTGAGTATAAGTAATCCATTTTAAAATTAATGCGCGCCATCTATGAAATTTTACAACTATAGTAATAAAATTTATTTCAATCAATTCTACTCATAGTCATAAGACCTGAGAGAAATTATCCTATACTCAATTTAAGGGATCTCCACTTCTATAACAATAATTTTGGGTTAATTTTGATGAAGTACGTGGCCGTATGCAAAGCACATTGCATACCATTATCGATACGTATATTATCTTAAATTTCATTCCCTTCCCTCTCCCTCTCCCTCTCCCTCTCTTTCTCTCACCCTCTCCCTCACCCTCTCGTTCTCTTTCTCTCCCTCTCTCATTTCCTCCCTCCTCCTCCCTCTCCCTCTCCCTCCCTCTTTCTCCCTCTTTCTCCCTCTCCCTCTTTCTCTCCCTCTCTCATTTCCTTCCCCTCCCCCTCCCTCTCCCTCTCCCTCTCCCTCTCTTTTTCTCCCTCTCCCTCTCTATCTCTCTTTCTCTCTCATTTCCTAAACAAGCAAAAAATAAAGTGATTTAAACATCCTCCAAGCAAAAGGGAGAGGGAGAGATACAATGCACTCTCCCTCTCTTTCTCTTTCTATCCCTCTCTCATTTCCTTCCCCTTCCTATCCCTCTCACTCTCTTTCTCTCTCATTTCCTCTCCTAAACAAGCAAAAAATAAAGTGATTCAAACATTAAACAAGCAAAAGGGAGAGGGAGGGAGAGAGAGAATGCACTCTCCCTCCTTCTCCCTCTCTTTTTCTTTCTCTCCCTCTCCTATTTCCTCCCCCTCCCTCTCCCTCTCCCTCTATTTCTCTTTCTCTTTCTTTCCCTTTCCCTCTCCCTCTCCCTCTCTTTCTCTCTTACTCTCTCGTTTCCTCTCCTAAACAAGCAAAGAAGAAAGTAATTTAAACATTAAACAAGCAAAAGGGAGAGAGAGAGAGAGAGAATGCACTCTCACTCTCTTTCTCTTTCTCTCCCTCTCTTTCTCTCCCTCTCTCTCCCTCTCCCTCTCCTTCTCTTTCTTTTCCTCTCCTAAATAAACAAAAGAGAACGATTTAAACCTTCAACAAGTAAAAGAAAGAGAGAGGGAGACTCACCAATGAGATATGGCGAGCGTGGGCGGCTTCTCTTTGCAACGAGGGCTCCTCCTCTCCTTCGCGAACAACGACGGTGGCGGTGGCGGCGGCGGCGGCGGTGGCAACAAGTCTCTTCCTCCTCTTCTTTCACAAAGCCTTGGCTCTCTCCCTCGCTCTCGCTCTCAAAAGGCGAAGAAAACAAAATGAAAACGGCGCTCTGGTTTCGGCCGCGCTTTTTTTCCCTGCGGCGTCGCTATATGCGTCGCTATTTGCGTCGCTATATGCGTCGCTATACGCGTCGCATTTGCGACGCATATAGCGACGCAAATAGCGATGCCAATAGCGACGCCGATAAACGCCGTCGCTAATCGGCGTCGCTATTGCCCCAGTCCCTTGTAGTGAATGAAATTCCGCAAGTATAAATTCTTGAGCTTCATCTTCTTCCATCAGCTCTTCTTCATTGTCATATATTGCACGTGATAGCATGTCAGCAACTGGATTCGCCTTTCCTGAAATATGCTTTAATTTGGGGTTGAGAGATTTAATTTATGCAATCCATCTTAGCATAGCAATGTCGAGTGTAAAGCAGTTGGCAATCATGCCCAAGAGTGGAAGACAATCTGTTTCTACCACTATGGAAGCACCTATAAAGTATTCATAATCACACTTTAATGCTGTTACAACTCCCCACGAGTCTGCCACGAAGCGGAAGCACCTGGCCGTTCCCACTTAGGACCGACCTAAGTCAGGGTTTTCCTAATAGTCAAGTTCCTAGGAGGTAGCTAGCGTCAAGCCTTGGACGAACTACTTATGCAGAAATATTACGGTTGAAGAGGATTTATACTGCACTTGGTTCAAGGAGAATGTGAAACAAGAGAGAATGCGAAGCTCGACCTCTCTGCCCGTAAGGCATAGTCCCATTTCGTTCCCCTAAAACAACATAAATCAGGACTCTAGCTCTATAGATTCTAGGTCATTGTTACCTCGCTATCAATTTCCTTTGAGAAAAGTTCCCGTCCAACCGGGACCACCCTTTCGTAGGACAGACCCAGAGTCACGTCCATCGCACTTTCCTCAGGTTGCTTTAGTTATCTAATTACCTACCACATTTAGTTTGATAAGCAAAAACAGCTTTCTTAATTAACCAAATTAATCACTGGTTCCTTCACGAAACTTAAGCACTGACACATAAAAAAAATGTCAAGCAAGTTCCTTTTTCAACATTTGATCTTTATTTATCAGTCTTTGGAATACATCAAATAAACGTGCCCGAGGACTACCCCAGCAATCCTCAGGGATCGCTATTCCAAGTTCCGCCCGTTGACTAGTATGCAAGCCTCAAGATCCCATCTCGAGTCACGTTGGTCTCTTGTGCAGGATCTGGAGGCAAGGAATTTATGGCCAGAGCCTCCCCTGGCACCCAAGCATCCTCCTACTCCAAGTAGCACCCATGGAGAGAGACCTCTCGCGGCGGGTTCGGTCCACGTACCTGGCGCGGCTAACAACCCCCTTGGATAGGGTCAGGCAGACAGTCGGAGGTAACTAATACTGCCTCTCCCTCCACACTTTTAATCTGAATCATTAGTTGTTTTTCGTAAATTAGTTCCTTGAGCAAAGAAGTACAAGCAGTGCTCCTAAGTGTACAATCATGAGTATTCCAGTGGTCGTTCATACGGCCAACTGCTAAGGTGTGATTTATTCTCCCGGAATGCTTCCAGCATTCGATCCTGGATCAATCGTGACTTGTCAAGATCCCAAGAGTTTCGTAAGCTGAGTTGCTTGTTTACCCTTTTTCCTTGGGTTAGGGTTTATACCCTGTTGACCCAAATTGTCACTAACTTAGGATTCCTTAAATTAAAGACAATAAATCATGGGCAACCTTGTCGCCCTAACTTGGTTGGTCAATTGCTTTCTAAGCAATTCATTACTACCCTGGCTTGGCAAATCAGTTCCAAGGAAGAGTGTTGTAGCAGGACAACTACTCAACTTCTAGAAAATTAGACTTGTAATTAGAACTCGCCAGACTTGGTCTAAGGAGTAGCAATACTAGTTTGTGATTTAGACACAAAAGCATATGACGTTACAGCTTGTTGCACGAGGTAGGTGTTAGCACCTAACTTACGGGATTATTTTTCTCATCACACGTATTCCTTGATCAAGAATACCTTTGGTCAAGATGTAGGGCTTGGGAGTCCTATTGACCCAATCCAAATCCCTAACCCTACTAGGCTTGATAAACATTTTGGCCCTAGGGTCCCTAAATTCCTTGCGGCGGTCTAGCATTTGGTCAATTGATTCTTAGGGTGAGATCCCTAGATTATTCTTGCACGGGCGATCGGATAGTCCTAACATTTGGAGAATATGGTAGGACCTTTGAGATTGGAAATATTAAATCGGCATTCCAAGTTTGATACTAGGTTGAATTTTAACATAACTTAACCTAACCCAACACATTGAGGTGTTCGTCGTATGCTAACTATTCACGCTTTTATGAATCTCATGTGAGTTACACGATTACATGTGATCTACCTAATTAATCTAATTGTCTTACGATTAAAGGTGATCTTTCCCTTAGAGATGCAAATACTTCCCCTAAAAGATGTAAGTAACTGCAAGATGTATGAGATATATCATTCCATGCGAATATGCAATTTCAAGACCATAGACCTTTTTGCAACTATAGGATCTATAGTGATATTTTCTTTTCCTTGCCTTATGCGACGTTGATTTACATTCAGAGCTATTCTTATAAACCCTACGTTGATGCATCGAATTCAGGCTTTCATATTTTAATGAAGATGCATCCTTTCCCAAATTCAAACTTTGATAAAATAACTCCATTCACGGGTGTATCATTCTTTCATGATAAGATGCCATGAATCTATCATAGATTTAATCCTTCCTTTAGCACTTAACCCAACCTAGAATGTAACTATCATTGCACACGAATTGCAAAGTTCATAAATCCTTTCCATACAAGATGCAACAAGGATGCCTTTGCACAAATCCGTCTTTTAACTTATGCAACGACCCTTGACCATGGAAATGCAAGCAAATGCAAGTACTCGTCATGCAACTAAACTTTGTAAATCAAACGAGTACGTAAATTTTACGATGCATTTAAGTTTCCCTACGCCAATTAAAACATGCTTTGTGCATCCTTTCCATGCGAAAATATTATTTGAAACCTGGGCATTCAATATCGGGGCGTTATCCACTTTCGTACTTTGGGTGGAAGCTCCCACGTGTGCTCCTCTCACCTTTTTCTTAGGAGCCATTGATGCAGTAAATTTCATCTCAGCAACTCTCCCTTGGTTCACTTATGTGTTTTGAAGTCACTCTGTTCGAGATCTCCTCTTCCTCGTAGGACATAGGCCTTGCAAGACACGGTTTAAAAAAAACCTGGGAGGTACAGGTGAACTAGGCCTAGGGAAGCTTCAATAGAAACTTCCAACCTTCTAGAAGAAACAGGGGGATGACGTGGGATGGAGAAGATGATGAGGATGACGATGATGATGAAGACGATGAGGGTGATGATAATGAAGGCGACGGGGGCGGTAGTAGACTTGGCGGCGGCAGTAGCTCCTCAGGGCAGGCAGCAGGATCCCCTTCCAAGCTTGGGAGGGGGGGTTTATATGGGAGGAAGGTGGGGGGGTGGCCACACAAGTGGCAAGGTGCATGCCCTCCTCCCCATGCCCCTCCACAACTTTAGTGCATACTCCCTCTCCCCGCCATGTAACGACTGAAGGGTAGGGAATTTTTTTTGCAAATAATCCTTTATCCTTTTTCCCTTGAAGGGGTGTTCCCGCGGTGAACTACGAATTTTGAGCCATGGCTTCCTATACATGACACGGGGTTGGTGTTTGTTAATGCACACGGATGGAGCACTTAGCCCAAATTTTTTTTATTGTTGCGGGAGATTACTTTGAGTCGCTTTTGTGCGGGATCTAGGTCCTTGAATATTTTGTTGTAGAAATATTACATTCTCTCCCCCTTAGAGGAATCGAGATGTCCTCATATCGAGAAAATATAGAGGTATTGTTGGTTGAGAGTACTTTCATCCATCCAGATGGCATCCTCTTCGGGATAATCTTTCCATTGGACGAGGTATTGTCTCAAGTTCCTTGACCTCAAATACCTCTTCCTAACATCTAAGATCTTGTTAGGCCGTAGCTCAAGGACTCCTTGGCTTGGCATTACAACTTGTTGATCATCAAGTATGTGACTAGGGTTAGGCACATACTTTTTCAGTAGATTGATATGGAATACATTATGAACTTTTAGGCTTTCAGGGAGTTGCAGTCTGTAAGCATTAGACCCTAGGCACTTGAGAATATTGTAGGGTCCACAATACCTTGGACTTAGCTTTTTGCATTCTCCCAAGGATAGGGAACTCTTCTTTGGACATACGCGAATGAAGACCATATCACCTTCAACGAAGGATCTGTCTCGCCGTTTCAGGTCCGCGTAAGCCTTCTGTCTGTCCTTGGTGGCTTGGATGTCCTATCTTATTGATTTGATTTGGTCATCCATGTCTTCTAGCATCTGCTTTGAAGCTTCAACCCTCAAGGTTGGATCCGAAAAGCTCAAAGGACTACGACAATCGTGCCCATACAATGCTAGAAAAGGGGTCATCTGAATGCTTTGTTGGTAAGGAGCATTGTAGGCAAACTCAACTAGTGAAAAATATTGAATATACTTTTTGGGTTCGCGACAGTAGTGTGCCCTAAGCATATTGATCCGGGTTTTTTACAACCCAGATTATTACCACAAAATTTTGCCAAAGCCCCTATCAAGAGCTTACCATATCACTTTGGGTTTACTCTTCAAGCACTAGGTATGCTACATTGCTTCTCGATTATGATAACTCTAGCAAATGGGGGGAACAAGTTCTTAGAAGGCATGTCAATGTAAAGGGTAAAAGGGATGGTTATCTTAGTGAAGATGAAAATGGATTACACCTAGGAGTTGAGTGAATGCATAGATTTTTCAAAGGACTAGCCTCCATCTACACATGGGCTATGTCTGCATCACTAAGATTTGGAATCTATCACTATCATTAGAGGACACCTCACCATAGTACACAAGTCAATATCCACATCATGGTGTCATTTGGATCTTGCACAAAAGCTTACAAGTATGGACCCCTTTTGTCACATGCTTATATGTATTTATATACATATGGGAGACTAAAGTCAAAGCAACTTTTAGAAGCCATTTTTTATAATCTCAATAACTCCCAAGAAAAAGCGAATTTCAAGAAAATTCTCACGTAGCACGATTGGTTTCGACCTGGTCTACAAAGTTGCAGAAGAAACTTTTTTCAAATTTCTCACGGATTTGAAGTTACGAAGGCGCAGACTGCTGGCTACATGCAATTTTCTTCTCTCTTTCACCACACCAACTTTCCACTCTATCCTTCTCGTAAATATATTATAATAATGTGCTTTGGGCACCCACCTCTTGTAATATAGCTCCATTTCTCTATGTTGTCTACCACCACCCTTGGCTTCTTGCATGATGACCAAGGTGGGGACTTGTCCCATTCACTATGCTCCATATTTTCAAAGATGCCATATATCATCTAAGATTATGTTAATCAAGAAGATTAGCTTAATCTAATCCCTCATGGAGGCTATATAAAGAGTCCATGGAGAATGAAGAAAGAAGGGAGGAATGACAATGACAAGTCCATGAGAGCACTCTAGAATATCCTCATCTCTTTGAGGTAAGCTATGAGTGAGTTCTTTTATTATGTAGCATAATGGCAAGCTTCCTCTACCTCTTCTCCTATTATCTCCCTCTCTTCTCATCTTCTCATTCCATGTAGCATAATGGCAAGCTTCTTCTACCTCTTCTCCTCTTGTCTCCCTCTCTCTCATCTCTCTCTCTTATATTCCAATATGGTGTCTAGTATATATATTCTCTCTTGTAAATTTGTGTCTTGGTTCTCTTGATTCTCTTTGAGAAAAGGGAGGAAGGACAATGACAAGTCCATGAGAGCACTCTAGAATATCCTCATCTCTTTGAGGTAAGCTATGAGTGAGTTCTTTTATTATGTAGCATAATGGCAAGCTTCCTCTACCTCTTCTCCTATTATCTCCCTCTCTTCTCATCTTCTCATTCCATGTAGCATAATGGCAAACTTCTTCTACCTCTTCTCCTCTTGTCTCCCTCTCCTCTCATCTCTCTCTCTTATATTCCAATATGGTGTCTAGTACATAAATTCTCTCTTGTAAATTTGTGTCTTGGTTCTCTTGATTCTCTTTGAGAAAAGGGATGTCCTAGCCCATCCTCCCTTTGGCTAGGTGGTGCCCCTCTTTAGTTCTCTTAGTGACGATTGGAGGTTGGATGGGTAAGAGGCAACCCGTTCATCATTTCAGGCCTCATTTTTGGTGCCCCCGCTGAGGACATTCTCAACCACAATTCTCTACCTCCTTATGTGGAATGATATAACACATAGTGGTGCATCCTCTACAACAAGTTCCCCAAGTGGCTCTTCCTCAACGGCTTCACCGACTATTTTTGAAGCTGGTCGAAGTCCACGACTCCCAGAATTGTCTCCTAAAGAAGCTCAAGAAAGAAAGTATGCCTATCGGATGACGGCACGCATGCGGATAAAAGGTGTTCACTTTAGAAATTCCATTATCTCACAAGGAAAAAAATATGTTGCCATCAATTGCTAGGTTCTCATAATTGTGGTGAGTGTTTTGCAAACAAAGTGAAAGCCCTTCCAAGAGGTCATCGTCTCCAAATCATCAAATTCCTCTCTCTCTCTGGCCTAATTCACATCAAAGGAGGACAACTATGCATGAACGATGTGGAGTTTTGTAGAAGTGCAAAGTATGGAGACTATCTTCAACTGTTGTTAGCTCGAAGGTTGGGTGTGGTTGAAAAGGTGGCCATCACACCTTATGAAATATATGTCGCCGAGGATGGACACACCACGGCAAGAACAATCATTAGTGAGCAAATTCTCCGTATAGCAAAGTTGGTGGGTTCCAAAAAGAAACTCTGTGGAAAAATCCTTCATAATTCAAAAAAGTGCATTCCCTCTACTCCCTTAAGTAGTCTCCACTCATCATGAATAATAATAATGGCCCGAATTTCTACACCTTTCACTTTGTACAAAACATCTGAGTTAATGTGTGCATCAGTAGGAAGATTTTCTTCCAGCAGCGTCTTGTCATGTACTTTGGGGCTGAAAGATTAAGGGAGATTCTCGTATCACCAGAACCTATAATCTTCCCAATGCTAGACTACAATGCATCCTTCAATGTACATGTATTTATCCTATTATAATAGTTTCTCATGAATCAGAACGAGTTGTATGGACCTATCCGTCCACTTGCTATGCAAACTGTGCATATTGTAGCTAGCACAAAACTTAGATTCCAAGGCATTATTAGAAGCATACTGGGGCCTAGACGTCTTGCTAAAATCAATGCATTTGTGAACCCATTCATCCTTCCCCTTATAAAATACAACTTAAGTCTAGACGTTTTCATCTTCATACTCTACTAAGGCAACATGGCATTTCCAAGTTTTTTTGGGCACAAAGGGGAGAAAGCTCTAGACTTTTTGGATGACTTAGAAATGGCCTTCCTAGTCACAGGCCGGGATGATGAAGCAACCAAAGTACGGGCCTTCTCTTTAGTTCTAAAGGGTGATGCTCGAGTGTGGTATCAAGCTCTCTCGGAGGCTACAAGGGGTAATTGGGAGGATCTCAAGACCGCATTCATGCACAAGTACCAAGATACAGAGCCACCTGAAGATATTTGGAGACAGCTCTTAGATCTTCGCCAAACCGTAGCAGGGGAATACCAAACCTATGAAGGCATGTTTATAAAATTGTGGGATAAATGGACAGCCTCTTTAGCCGAGGGAGAAAGAGTACCTGATTGCCTTAAGAAAGATTGTTTTCTAGCCGGAATCCATCCTCTACTAAGGGAGAAGGTCAAAGGAAAGTTTCCCACATCCTATGAAGAATCAGTCACTTATGCGAGGGAGAAAGATAGAAAATTGAAGTATCAAGCCCAATTGAAGGGGGGAGTTGAGCCCATGCAGGTTTTACCAACCATGCCAAGGCCTAGAGAAATAGCAAAGGCCCCACCTGAACCAGAGATACCACAGCAAGAGCTTCTACAACGCATTACTAATCAACTTGAAAGCCTTTCGTTAAATTTGGTGCAAGGAGTACGACCCCCTCCCCTCATAAATGAAGGCAATCGAGGTCCAAGAAGACAATAAATAGAGTATGTTTGCTATAATTGTGGGGAGACTGGCCATGGTATGTACTTTTTCCCTCATCCTAGGCATTTTCCAGGAATTGGGTTCCAACCAAGAAGGATGGGACAACAAGTGACACCACCTAGGGAAAGGTTTGTTCCACCAAATCCAGGGCCTCCACCACCGGTTCAAGTTCTCCAGCATCCTCGACCACTTGTAGAGGTGCCGCCCTTGCCTGTCCAACCGCGAGAGAATCATGATGTTAGGATAATTAGTTTAGATGAGAGTGATGTCAAAGGGAAGGCCAAAGTAGTAGAGGTTGAAGCAATGCCGGTGAAGAAAGCCCGGAGAATTGAGAGAATGGAGCCTACACCACCAAAGGAGGTTGAAAATATGGAAGAGGAGGCAGAGTCATCAATGGCTGCAAAGACACGCAACAGTAAAAAGAGGAGGGCTCGCTCACGCCGACACATTGAGCCAGATGATTTTTCCATGGGTAAAGGTACTAGAGCTTATGATTTGCTTGCTGATGTGAGGAATCAAGGGCCAAAAATTTCATGGCCCCAATTACTACATCTATCTCCAACAGTGCGGCGACAATGGTCAAAGATGGTAAGCATTAGACCCATGAAGAATAGACATGTGAATGCAATCCATGCTAGAAAGATGAAAGATATTGTGCCTCTAGTGGAAGCCGAAATCAATGGGCAGAGAGTGTCAAAGACATATGTGGATGGAGGTGCAGAGATTTGTGTCATGACAGAAAAGTTGATGCATCGTTTGGGATTAGAGGTAAATGAAACTACTAAATTTGGGGCCAAAATGGCTAACAATGTAGTAGTAAATTGTTTGGGAGCTATAAAGAAAGTCAAGGTAAAGGTGTGTGGAGTGCAATTGGAGCTTGACCTGTATGTGATGCCAGTGAAGGGGGATGGCTATCCGCTCATTCTTGGGCGACCATGGCTAATGGAAATGAAAGCCAGAAAAGATTGGGAGACAAGGGCTTAAGAGCTAAGGCCACAAAAGGGGCTGCATAAAAAATGGAAGAGCACTATCTACAACATGAAGAAGGGCCAACAGGAGGATCTTGTGTTAGAGACCACCGCTGATGAATGGAGTTCCAGTGAGGGTTGGTCATCTATGACAGAGGGAGAGTCTTCTAATGAGGAGGAAGAAAGCTCTCTAGAAGTGATGGGGATTACATTAAAAGGGCCATCTAGTAGTGAAATTCCGCAGCAGCTTCTAAAGGTCGAGAAGGAGGGGTTAGAAAAAATGTTGGCTAAGGATCTATCAGTTGAGGAGAAGGTAGCCTACATGGAAGTGGTGATAAAACACTCTGCACTTTTTATTTCTGATTATGAACACATCACAGGTGTGATAGTAGTACAACATCACATTAATCTAAAAGGGGGAGCATGGCCAGTGGTGTAGCGACTACGGCGATTGGGAGTAGTTCAACAAAATGCTCTACTCACTGAGGTGCAACGACTTTTAAAGGCAGGCTTCATCTATTCAATAGGGGACTCAGAGTGGGTTTCATCTGGTGGTGATACCCAAGAAGAATGGAAAATGGAGGATTTGTGTGGATTACAAGCCGTTGAATGCTGCAACTAAGAGAGATCACTTTCCTCTTCCCTTTTAGGATGAAATACTCAACAAGGTGGCCGGGCATGAGAGATACACTGTTTGTGATGGGTATTCAGGTTATTTTCAGATTCGAATAGCTGAGAAGGATCAACAGAAGACCACCTTCATTACACCTTGGGGTTGTTTTGCTTACAAAGTAATGCCATTTGGGTTAACAAATGCCCCAGCTACCTTCCATCGATTCATGAATTATGTCTTCCAACCATATTTTGGAAAATCCATTAGGGTCTTTATTGATGACTTTTGTATTTATAGTTCTAAGGCAATACATCTAGGGAAGGTGGATGAAGCTTTCAACCGACTCGCACAAATGGGGGGGCAGTTAAACCATGAGAAGTGTCGCATTGGCGAAAGCAGTGTAACTTTGTTAGGGCATGTCGTAAGTGAGAGGGGCATTGAAGCAGATCCAAACAAAGTTAAGGCCCTATTGGCGGTGCCATCACCATCTTCTGTGAAGCAACTAACCTCTTTCATTCAGAAGGTGTGATATATGGGGCGGTTCATTCATCTCCTCTCCCAATTAATATTTCCACTACAACAGTTAACCCACTCTGAGGAGCTCCTGTGGAGTGACGACAGCGAAAGGTGCTTTCACGAGGTGAAGAAGGCTCTTAGCACCCTTCCTATAATTTTACAGCCTTGTTGGGATCAAGAGTTTTTTGTCAATCCGAGTTTTGGGAAAGATGCTCTAGGGGCAAGACTAATACAAAAGGATGCTAAAACTGGCCTAATGAGACCGGTTTACTTTTCTAATAGAGTAATGACAGCATCAGAACGAGGGTACAAGATGGTCGAGGTGATGGTTTTGTCTCTAATGTTTGCTGTAAGAAATTTTCGTCCTTATCTTCTCCCTAGGCCATTCACAGTGATCACGACAGAAGAGCATTTTCCCTATGCCTTACAGCACATGGATGTTTCAGCTAGAATCGCTAAGTGGGTGATACAACTCCAAGAGTTTGACTACACCTTCAAGGTGGAGGATTCTACTCGAGCTTGCCTAGCTGATTTGTTGACCCATAGATGCCATCAAAAGAAGGAAAAGAAGAAGGGAAAGGTAAAAGAGGAGACACCTCCTCTTGAGGAGCCGCCATGGGTGGAGAATGCCCATGCCCTCTACTTTGATGGAGCCTACAAGCGTATTAAAGACAAAGCGACATCAGGAATAGTGGTGTTCAGTCCCAAAGGTGACAAACTTTATGGAGAAGGTATTAGCTTGGAGGATGTCCATTCTAATAATGAGGCAGAATATCAAGCCTTGCTTTTAGGTTTGAGGTGGTGTCTTTCACATGGTGTCACTTGGCTTAATGTTTTTGGTGATTCTATGCTAATTGTTAAGCAAATGAAAGGAATCTGGGCTTGTAAAAATGATAACTTGGCAGTGAAAATGAGGGAAGCTAAAACTCTCATGAGAAAGCTACAGAAAGCCCAAATCTATTTTGTGCCAAGGCGCACAAATGGCGACGCAGATGCTCTAGCAGCTGAAAAATTGAAAGAGGTAATGGTGGGTATCGTTACAGTAAAGCTTCCCTTGTTTCAAGGTAAGTTTCAACTACAAGATGTGCTTTATTTTCTCGAGTAAGGTGAGGCACCTACACATATGAGTAAAAGTGAGAAAAGGTGGCTAGCTACTAAGGCCACTAAATACTGCTTGATAAATGATGTGTTGTATTGCAAAGGAAATGATGCAGTGCTTAGAAGGGTGACAACAGTAAAGGAGATTATAGATGTGATTAAGAGCTGCCATGAAGGGGTTTGTGGCGGACATTTTGCTCAAGAAATAACCAGCAGGAAGATTCTCCAAGCCGGTTTTGTGTGGCCTAGTCTACATCGAGATGTGCAACATTGGTGCCGCACTTGTGACGATTGCCAAAAGGCCGGACCAAGGAAGCTAGTGCATGAGGAACAAAATCCCATAACTACATATGGCCCATTTGAGAAATGGGGGATTGATGCAATAGGGCCACTCCCACGAACTCAATCTGGCAAGGAATACATCATAATGGGTGTAGACTACATGATGAGGTGGGCAGAGGCTTCAGCAACTAGTAGGATCACAGCCCAAGAAGTGGGAAAATTTGTGTTTGAACATATTTGTTGCAGGTTTGGCACACCTTTGGAGATTATCTCTGATCGGGGTCGTGGTTTTAGGGCGAACCTAGTAGGGGAGCTAATGGAAAGGCTAAAAATCAAGCACAGGCATTCTACTCCCTACTATCCACAGTGTAATGGTTTGGTCGAAAAAGTGAATGGGCTGATTTGTAAGATAATTACCAAGTAGGTACACATGCACCCCAAGCACTGGGATAAAAAATTGAATGCAGCTCTTTGGGCCTACAGGACTCCATTCAGAACCTCACTTGGCTATACTCCATTTCACCTCATCTATGGCCAAGAAGCTTTGCTTCCTATAGAGGTGGAACTGGCCAGTTTGCGTGTTTTAGTAGTGAGTCAAGAGAAGAATCAAGATAAGAAGTTAGAGGAAAGGATCTTGGATCTAGAGAGGCTGGAGTTAGATAGAGAAGCAGCAGTCCAACACTATTCCATGCGGGCTGAAGAGAGAAGGAAGACCTTTAATAAGAAGTTGGCTAGCAAACACATAAGGGAAGGATCACTTGTACTACGTTATGATAATCGCTTTGATAACAGAAAGGATGCTTAACTTGTGTTCAAGTGGGAAGGGCCATTCATTTATAAGGAGATATTCAAATGGCAGCTATAAGCTAGGTGACATGGATGGGAAGGTTCACAAGACAAGGGTAAATGGATGGCGATTGAAGCCTTATTTTCAAAGAAATATGAACACTTTGGAGCAGTCATTCAATGAAGAGTCACCAATGAGGGGGTGCAGTCCTCCTTGCTCTATTGGACCATCATTATCAAGCTAGAGGCATGAATACCTCTAGCCTAAGGGGAGGGCTAATGATCCGGGTTTTTTACAACCCGGATTATTACCACAAAATTTGGCCAAAGCCCCTATCAAGAGCTTATCATATCACTTTGGGTTTACTCTTCAAGCACTAGGTATGCTACATTGCTTCTCGATTATGATAACTCTAGCAAATGGGGGGAAAAAGTTCTTAGAAGGCATGCCAATGTAAGGGGTAAAAGGGATGGTTATCTTAGTGAAGATGAAAATGGATTACACCTAGGAGTTGAGTGAATGCATAGATTTTTCAAAGGACTAGCCTCCATCTACACATGGGCTCCGTCTGCATCACTAAGATTTGGAATCTATCACCATCATTAGAGGACACCTCACCATAGTATACAAGTCAATATCCACATCATGGTGTCATTTGGATCTTGCACAAAAGCTTAGAAGCATGGACCCCTTTTGTCACATGCTTATATGTATTTATATACATATGGGGGACTAAAGTCAAAGCAACTTTTAGAAGCCGTTTTTTATAATCTCAATAACTCCCAAGAAAAAGCGAATTTCAAGAAAATTCTCACGAGACACGATCGGTTTCAACCTGGTCTACAACGTTGCAGAAGAAACTTTTTTCAAATTCCTCACGGATTTGAAGTTACGAAGGCGCAGACTGCTGGCTACATGCAATTTTCTTCTCTCTTTCACCACACCAACTTTCCACTCTATCCTTCTTGTAAATATATTATAATAATGTGCTTTGGGCACCCACCTCTTGTAATATAGCTCAATTTCTCTATGTTGTCTATCACCACCCTTGGCTTCTTGCATGATGACCAAGGTGGGGACTTGTCCCATTCACTATGCTCCATATTTTCAAAGATGCCATATATCATCTATGATTATGTTAATCAAGAAGATTAGCTTAATCTAATCCCTCATGGAGGCTATATAAAGAGCCCATGGAGAATAAAAAAAGAAGGGAGGAAGGACAATGACAAGTCCATGAGAGCACTCTAGAATATCCTCATCTCTTTGAGGTAAGTTATGAGTGAGTTCTTTTATTATGTAGCATAATGGCAAGCTTCCTCTACCTCTTCTCCTATTATCTCCCTCTCTTCTCATCTTCTCATTCCATGTAGCATAATGGCAAGCTTCTTCTACCTCTTCTCCTCTTGTCTCCCTCTCTCTCATCTCTCTCTCTTATATTCCAATATGGTGTCTAGTACATATATTCTCTCTTGTAAATTTGTGTCTTGGTTCTCTTGATTCTCTTTGAGAAAAGGGAGGAAGGACAATGACAAGTCCATGAGAGCACTCTAGAATATCCTCATCTCTTTGAGGTAAGCTATGAGTGAGTTCTTTTATTATGTAGCATAATGGCAAGCTTCCTCTACCTCTTCTCCTATTATCTCCCTCTCTTCTCATCTTCTCATTCCATGTAGCATAATGGCAAGCTTCTTCTACCTCTTCTCCTCTTGTCTCCCTCTCCTCTCATCTCTCTCTCTTATATTCCAATATGGTGTCTAGTACATATATTCTCTCTTGTAAATTTGTGTCTTGGTTCTCTTGATTTTCTTTGAGAAAAGGGATGTCCTAGCCCATCCTCCCTTTGGCTAGGTGGTGCCCCTCTTTAGTTCTCTTAGTGAGGATTGGAGGTTGGATGGGTTAGAGGCAACCCGTTCATCATTTCAGCCCTCACATATCTTCAGTGACTTGGTTGACTTGTTCCGTTTGTCCATCGGTTTGGGGATGGTAAGCTGTACTGAAACAGAGTCGAGTCCCAATGGCCTCGAAGATAGCCCTCCAGAAGTGTGATGTGAAGAGAGAGTCACGATCACTAACAATTCTTCTGGGAAACCCATGCAGTTTGAATATCTCATTGATGAATAACCTTGCAATGTCTGAAGCTTTATAGTTTGTCTTAATAGGGATAAGATGTGCAACCTTGCTAAGCATATCTACCACGACCATAATGGAGTTGTATCCTCCTTGAACTTGGGGCAGGCCAACAACAAAGTCCATACTCATTTCATTTGGGGAATGTCAATGGTTGCAATTTCCCTGGCATTTTGACATATTCAGCCTCAATGCGTTGACAAGACAAACATTCCATGATATATTTAAGAATGTCACCTTTGAGCCTATCCCAATAATAGATCTTTGTGACCGCTTTAAGGATCTTGGCATAGCTAGGATGTCCTGAGAAAGGGGAATCATGGGCTTCCCAAAGTATCTTCTGCTTGAGTGATTGGCTTGCCGGGATACATAATCTTATCCTTTAGTAGACAAGTCCACTATTGATAGAGAATTCTTGATACTTTGTTTGTAGCTTTGGGTCTTGATCTTTGATGGGGATCTCCCTTAGCAATTTCTGATAGGTTGGGTCATGACATGCCTCCTCTCTAGCTAGCTCAAGAATTGGGTTGTTTGGCATGGATACCTTAGTGGCTAGAGATCTTGCTGTTGATGGGTCTTGCAAAATCAGAGAATTCAGAAATGCCTTGCAACTAAGTGCATCGGCAACTACATTCTCCTTTCCAGGCCAGTATTTGATTTCAAAGTCATATTCTTATAGTACTTCAATCCATCAGCGTTGCCTCATATTGAGCTCATTCTGGGTGAAAATCCATCTAAGACTTTTGTGGTCCATCATTAAGGAAAATTTGTTACCCAACAAGTAGTGTCTCCAAAGTTTGAGAGCATGGATGACAGCTAACAGCTCCAGATAGTGGGTAGCATAATTTCTTTCATGGCTCTTTAGTTTCCTTGAAGAGTATGCTACAGGATGACCTTCTTGCATGAGCACACATCCTAAGGCAAGTGCGCTAGCATCAGTTATCACCTCAAAATCCTAACTAAGATTAGGAAGTTTCAGGATGGGTGCTGATACCAAGCTTTGCTTCAGTTTATCATAGCTGGACTATTCAGTAGGTGACCATACAATTGATACTTGCTTCTTTAGTAGATAAGTTAGAGGTGTTGCAATCAAAGCATAGTTTTTGATAAAGACCCTGTACCATCCTGTCAATCCAAGAAAACTACATATTTCTTTGACAAAAGTAGGTGTTGGCCATTCCAAAACGTGACCTTGGCCGGATCTACTGAAATTCCTTCCGTTGATACAATGAATCCCAGATATTCAATCTGTCGCTTAAAAAATGCACACTTTTTCTTCTTGGCATAAAGCTTGTGTGCCCTCATTGTTTCAAGGACAATGCCAAGCTGGGGTTCATGATATTTCTCTCGCTTAGAGTAGACTAGGGTATCGTCAAAGAAGGCGAGTACGAAATCATCAAGATAGGGCCTAAAGATATCCTGCATTAGCCTATTGAAGGTAGCAGGAGCATTTGTTAGCCCAAATGACATGACTAGGAATTCAAAGTGTCCATACCTTGTATTGAATGCCGTCTTTGGGATATCTTCTTCCTTGATCCTTATCTGATAATATCCAGACCTGAGATCTATCTTAGAGAAGATCTTCGCACCTTGAAGATGGTAAGAAGTTCATCTATTCTTGGAATGGGGTATTTGTTTTTAATGGTCGATTGATTCAACCCTCTGTAGTCAATGCATAGCCGAAGGGTTCCATCTTTCTTCTTCTGGAACAGCACCGGAGCTCCCCATGGCGAACTGCTAGGACAGATGTAGCCTTGGTCTAACAGTTGCTTGAGTTTCTCCTTCAGCTCAATCACTTCCGGGATGGACATCCTATATGGTCTCCTTGCAATTGGTGCAGCTCCTGGTGCTACCTTGATTTCGTGATCGACTTCCCTTTGAGGAGGAAGTTTCAGCTCTTTAGGAAATATGTCTGCGTATTCCTTTAACCATGAAGGTTCTTCCCTAGATTCCTGATTCAGATCTAGCTTATTTAGTTTAATCAATGATGGGACCTAAAACGGGCCAGCACTGGCTCATGCACTAGCCGGACCCCTATCATACGCTCAACAACCCCACGGCCTCGCGGCCAGGAGCGTGGATGATACATACATCATCTTCCTAAACATCTTGCATTTGTATCATGTCTTATAGTCCAACTCTAACCCAATTAACACTCCTCAGAGGGAGTCCCAACACATTGCCAAATAGCACGAAACACAAACATAGGAGGTCCTCCAACGGCTGACTGCCGCTACCTCACTGCGACTCTCCTACACCTTGGGGATTGGCCCCTCGATGCATCGCTAAACATATATAACATACAAAGACAAACTTCTCTCTTTTATATTTCTCGTATTTCCAGGAGATATACCATGCTTCCTCACTTTTTTTCCCTAGACCCAACGCCTAGCCTACAGCTTGGACAACCTTACTTACTCAACGTTGGTCATATTCCTCTAAAAAGCAATTTCTATGCATCGAGGAGATATTGTCTGATACTTTTTAAATTTCATGCTTCATGCAAATTGTGAATGGCTACATGCTCAAACAATTAAGAAAATCAGCATTGGTGCTTAGTGCAAAAGCATTCTTTCAATGAATTTATCTATCACTCGTATGCGGCGTTGCATGAACCTAGCACCGAGAAACCCTCGTGCTACTAGGTTCTTAATCTTTAAATATCGTCCAATCTATATGGTATGCATAAAAAAACAGCAAGCTTTTCATAATTTCATTCAACGTTTACACACTTTTCATACACTCCACCCCCTCACTCGTTTAGGTTGTGCATGGTACATAGGTTTAGGGTTCATTTTCCACATTTTTATTGCATAAAAAGCCATAAAACTCACTAAAAAGGACTGAAATGAGGCTAAACATCATACTTCAGATCCCCCATACATCCACAAACATGAATCTTATTTTTCCTTAATTTTCGACACTCAAAATCCATTTTTTTCTTATTTTTTCCTTATTTCCCCTATTTTCCTCTTATTTTTTGCAATATTTAATGACTGAAAATTCAAAATGAGTTATGGGCTGTGGCCCTTAGGTTCATTTGTAGCAAAAAGACAAGTTTAGTTGGTGTGTCTTATGATATTTTTCATTGATGTCTAAAAAATACCCAATTTTCCCATATTTTGCATATTTACGGGTTTTTCACTACTAATTTCATCCCCAACACTTATGATTTTCTGATTTTCTGAGCATAAACAGTTGAAAGACATTGAAGACAACATTATAATGCATTATCATCTAATGGGAACAAGAATTCATGAAGCAAATTGCATAAAAACACCATTTTTCTTTATAAAAATGAGATTACTGTTCTTTTGCGGGTTGTGGGTTCTTATTTGCCATATCTCGGGACTGATTTCCAGCCACCATTACTGCTCATGACAGTCCACATTCAACAATCTTCAATCTTCTTACACCATGGAGCAATCCGGTCTTCATTGGACAAGCATCCATAATCCATTCTTCTTCTTTCTCTTCACCACATGAATCTGCCTTTAGAGGAGAGAGAGGGAGGAGAGAGAAAGACTGAAATCATAATTCTTCATAGAGACTGCCATTGGAGGAGCGAAGCACAGCGATAGAGTCCGCAGACAGAGGGGATTCAAGCCCCATGATCAATTGGGGGGGTTGTTTGCAGCAGCCATGATGCATCTCATCCATTCATGGCACATTTTTCGGGCGTCATCTTCCTCCACGTTTTCTCCACGTTTTTTCACTCATCTTTCATGCCACGATTTTGTTTGGCATAAAATGATTCCAAGACCTCAAGGGTCACTTACCACTTGGCCCAACTCATGTCCACCTATTCAAATCTTGACCAATTCTTGGCCATTTCCCCGTCCGGACTCGGAATTGAGCTCTAAGAAATCCTGGGCGTCTGGCTCGGCATCCTGCATTGGCCAATAACTCGTATCAACCCGCACGACTATCTGAAAAATTATGAAAAATCAACAAGTGCCGCTCGGACGCCTTTAAAGCACTTTGGCGCTTAAAATCGTCCTAGATCGAGCCGCCGCCTTTGACATTGAGAATTTTTCCCTTGATATTCATAATTTTTAGCTATTTTTAAGCACTTCTCGGCACAAACTTTCGCTCTCATTGGCGACTACGGGATAGGGCGACTCAGCCCGTCGAATCCACGAACATATCTACACATAAACAACCAAAGAAGCATCAAGCTGATACAAAACAAATATATAATAAAACTCAACACAATGCTCACACTATCCCTTGACAAACCTAGGCATGACATCCACAAGGAGTAGGCCTAGCATCATCTGATAGAAGATCCGAAGCTAGTCACTAACCAACTGCTCCGACACAGCCAAACTGAAAAGAACTATCAAAGAGGTTGCCCTAAGTGGTGGTCTGACTACCTACCTAACTAAAGACAACACAACTAGGAGCTCCTACTAGGCGAGGACTCCTATAGCCTGATCAATAAGTATTTTCTTTTGGTAGATTTCTTCTTGTAGGGTTTCATTTTCCGATACTCGGGTATGTAAAAAGGAGGGAGCTGAGTGTAGTGACCCAAGGAGAACAGGGCATTGGCCTTAGGACCTGTCTCGGTACCCAAGAACCTACCAAGCCCTTGCAAGGCGACACTTAATCCTTTTTTGACGCTCACTTTTATTTTTGCTCCAACCTTCATTTCTTTCTTCTTTTTCAGCAAGATGCCACCCCCAGGAAGACAAGGCATCAGCCCCGGGTCTGACTCGTCCCCACGAACCTACCAAGCCTTCGCAAGGCGATGATCAACCGCTTATAAAGCTTTCTTTCTTGTCTTTTCTTCTTTTGATAGGGGTTAGAACCCCTTTTTACACACCTTCGTATTTATTTATTTTCTTGAAGATATTCAGGGTTTTATTTCCCTTTATCATCATTATTTTTCTTCTGGCAGGCTTCTCTAACTGCCTCACAACTACAAGAACTCCTGGAACGGCTGCCTAGCAGGCTAGTAGAACAGGGTCACTAGAACTCCCTTCTAAAACAGGTCTTTCAATGCTTGACAATGTCTTTACAGGAGGCAATGACTACTCAGACCTCCCTCAAACATACTGAACCTACACCTGGGACTTCATGCCTTGGACGCCGGTTCCCAACAAGAAACAAAAAACCCCTTAACAAGTACACAAACAAATATAACATAAAAATCACAGTACTCATAAAGGATAGATATCACCAGGATAGGGCCACCAGAAGTGTCGATGCCGCGACAAAGGCTCCCTCCAGCTCCACGGAATCTGTCAAGCACAGGACTCAAACAAGAAACCATTAACCGCACCTGCACTAAACAGACAACGGGTCCTCTTGGCCTAATGAAATAAAACACTTCACTACAAAACTTAATCGGCCCTCTTGGCCTAACGAGATCTGGACGTAATATCCAAAGCAGCTAGCCTTCCTAGCTTAAAACTAGATAGGTCATTTTAGTCCACATAATACTGATGTCCTTAGCATATACATCACACCCTCTCAGACTACCCAGGGTGCCAAAGATAGCATATCATAGGTCGACTAGCCCCATGCTACTCATGCGAGTTAGCTAAAAGCTTAATCTTGTATGGTTTTTTTTCTTATAGTCTTTGGGTTTTGTAGAGCTACAAGTCCAAGCCTTTCCACAAATAACTCATCAATAAGACCGATCCCTTCTTGGGCACTATGAGCTGAATGAACAGCCTTAGTGGGCTCGCATGTCCCATATTTACTGTAATTTGAATAAACTGGTCGTTCAAGCGGCTGAGTGCCTCCTTTGGAAGAAAGAATCATAGCTTTGTACTCATTCGAACCTCTCCTATTTGGGTTTTCACATAAATTAGTGCTGCGACCCAAACTAGGTAGAACTTCAAGCCTAAGCACATCACATGGGTGTATCCCAAGGCAGTGTATATGGTCAGATGTATATCCAATCTTACCCTCTTGGGGATTCGACAAAATATATCTAGATGGGATCCTTGGCCTTGCATCCGACACTCCTGCCATACTTTTGGAGATTTTGGGTCTCCAAACCCATCTCACATTTCCCTTAATATTCTTGCATTCCCTCAATTTGCTGCACTGTTCTGACGAACTCAATGCAAACTTATCCCTATGGCCAAATGGCCTCACATCCTTATGACCTTTGTGAAGCACAGGTGGACTTTTAGCACTTTGCATCCTCTTTACAAAAGATGTCTTTACTTGTTTACATCCATACTGCAAATGTTTTTCCATAAGAACCATGCTTTCACTGGAGGGAACAACATCCACCCGGAAGCATGATTCCAACACCAAAGGTCTCTCAAGAGCCTTCCTAGCAACAAAATTAGAACCACACACATAATTCTTATCAACACTCATAGGCCCATTGGTGCGATCCATATTTCCATCACAACTATCTCTCATGGAAGTGTTTCAAGCCCTAATGGGACTTACATGGCTTGGAACCTATTCACTGAGAGGCATGTCATTACTACTCATAGGATGGCCATTTTCTGCTTTGAGATTTTGGCCACCAAGGTTTCCCTCATAGGCTACCTTGGTATCAACAAGTGAGCTGTCTTCTTGCAGGAATGGTTGGAAGCTAGGTTGCACTTGTATTGAGCGGGGAAAACTCCAAAAGTTTTCCCAACATCTCTGAATATGACCCTCATAATCGATGGCATGAATTTTTTCTTCCCTTAACGACTTAGGATTCCGCAGTCCCACTTGGATTTGCGTATAAATCTAAGCCATTCAGAAAGAGCTCACATAGCACAACATCTGGTAATGCACTGGCTCTTCTTGGCGAAAGCCTAAGAGTACTATCAAAGGCTCTAGTATACTCTTTAACAGAAAGATAAGACTCCTGTCTAAGCTGCATAAGTTGCCCTAAGACCAAAATCATAGGAAGCTTCCTTTCATAATCATCTAGAAATCTATCACAAGACTCCTCAAATGATTTGATCGACCCTCTTGGGAGGCTCCAGTACCACTTCCTTGCCTCTCCCTTTAGGGTACTTGGGAATATGAGCATCCGATGTTTATCGTCAAATCCACTTGCAATAGAAGTTAGGTCGTATTCTCTTAAATGAATCATTGGATCCTCATTTGGCAACCCATAAAACACTGGGAGATCCCTATAAAGAGGAGGGCATTTAGTCCTCTCCTTTGGGATCAAGACTGGGTCATCAAAATCTTCGTATTCCTCTTGACCTAATATCAGTGTGTTAGGGTCTTTAATCTCTTCCATTTCCACCTTTACTGGTGTGGAAGAGTCACTAATTCCATGAACTTCCCTTTCCACCAACTCACAAAGTGGTTTAGGGAGTCCAACACTATGCAATAGGGAATCTATCCCATCATCTGCTAGTGATGTTCTAGTAAGCCTATTCTCATCTACCACCACTTTGCTAGAACTTAGGATAGGTCCTAATGAAATTTTCCTTACTAACAATGGTTTTCCACACACATGGACATCATCCAATGCTTTATGGATCTTGGAAATCACACTATGGTACCCAACTGCGTCGGGCACTAGAATCGGATGTATCTTTAGATCATAATCATCATGTCCTCCTATGTGCATATTAACCATCATTGTCACAGTCTTTTCTATGACATTATCATCATGAATTATCATAGATGACTGTGTCATCTTAGCACTACTTTCACTTTCCCTTTTCTCTAATCTCCATGGGCTATTAATCTTAGAGGTAGCTCCATGGGTATTTTCCCATAGTGACCCAAACTCAAGCATGGTATCACTTTCAGGGCAAAGGGTAAAATAGTCAATCACCCGACGTGTCAAAGATCCCACTAGGGTGTTCAAGATAGACAAAGTATCCTTTAGGTGTTGGGGATTTCTTAGATTGACCGTCATATTGATGACCAAAGTTTTTATCAGACTAACTTGATATCCACCGCTTCAAGGCGGCTATTGACCAATAGAATAAAGCTAACAGGTCCCTTATGAGACCAAGATTCGGAGACCGCCACTTATCAGCAGCTCTTGGCAGACGCACCACTGATGGGACCTAAAACGGGCTGGCACTAGCTCATGCACTAGCCGGACCCCTATCATGCGCTCAACAACCCCATGGCCTTGCGGCCAGGAGCGTGGATGACATGTACATCATCTTCCTAAACATCTTGCGTTTGTATCACGTCTTGTAGTCCAACTCTAACCCAATTAACACTCCTCAGAGGGAGTCCCAACACATTGCCAAATAGCATGAAACACAAACATAGGAGGTCCTCCAACGGCTGACTGCCGCTACCTCACTACGACTCTCCTACACCTTGGGGATTGGCCCCTCGATGCGTCGCTAAACATATATAACATACAAACACAAACTTCTCTCTTTTATATTTCTCGTATTTCCAAGAGATATACCAAGCTTCCTCACTTTCTTTCCCTAGACTCAACACCTAGCCTACAGCTTGGACAACCTTACTCACTCAACGTTGGTCATATTCCTCTAAAAAGCAATTGCTATGCATCGAGGAGGTATTGTCTGATACTTTTCAAATTTCATGCTTCATGCAAATTATGAATGGCTACGTGCTCAAACAATTAAGAAAATCAGCATTGGTGCTTAGTGCAAAAGCATTCTTTCAATGAATTTCTCTATCACTCGTATGCGGCGTTGCATGAACCTAGCATCGAGAAACCCTCGTGCTACTAGGTTCTTAATCTTTAAATATCGTCCAATCTATATGGTATGCATAAAAAACCAACAATCTTTTCATCATTTCATTCAACATTTACACACTTTTCATACACTCCACCCCCTCACTCGTTTAGGTTGTGCATGGTGCATAGGTTTAGGGTTCATTTTCCACATTTTTATTGCATAAAAATCCATAAAACTCACTAAAAAGGTCTGAACTAAGGCTAAACCTCATACTTCAGACCGCCCATACATCCACAAACATGAATCTTATTTTTCCTTAATTTTCGGTACTCAAAATCTATTTTTCTCCTATTTTTTCCTTATTTTCCCTATTTTTCTCTTATTTTTTGCAATATTTAATGACTCAAAATTCAAAATGAGTTATGGGCTATGGCCCTTGGGTTCATTTGCAGCAAAAAGACAAGTTTAATTGGTGTGTCTTATGATATTTTTCATTGATGTCTCAAAAACACCAAATTTCCCCATATTTTGCATATTTACGGGTTTTTCACTACTAATTTCATCCCCAACACTTATGATTTTCTGATTTTCTGAGCATAAACAGTTGAAAGACATTGAAGACAACATTATAATGCATTATCATCTCATGGGAACAAGAATTCATGAAGCAAACTGTATAAAAACACCATTTTCCTTTATAAAAATGAGATTACCGTTCTTTTGCGGGTTGCGGGTTCTTATTTGCCATATCTCGGGACTGATTTCCAGCCACCATTACTGCTCATGACAGTCCACATTCAGCAATCTTCAATCTTCTTACACCATGGAGCAATCCGGTCTTCATTGGACAAGCATCCATCATCCATTCTTCTTCTTCCTCTTCACCACATGAATCTGCCTTTAGGGGAGAGAGAGGGAGGAGAGAGAAAGACTAAAATCAGAATTCTTCATAGAGACCGCCATTGAAGGAGTGAAGCACGGCGATATAGTCCACAGACAGAGGGGATTCAAGTCCCATGATCAATAGGGGGGTTGTTTGCAGTAGCCATGATGCCTCTCATCCATTCATGGCGCATTTTTCAGGCGTCATCTTCCTCCACGTTTTCTCCACATTTTTTCACTCATCTTTCATGCCACAAATTTTTTTGGCATAAAATGCTTCCAAGACCCCAAGGGTCACTTACCACTTGGCCCAACTCATGTCCACCTATTCAAATCTTGACCAATTCTTGGCCATTTCCCCGTCCGGACTCGGAATTGAGCTCTGAAAAATCCTGGGCGTCCGGCTCGGCATCCTGCATTGGCCAGTAACTTGTATCAACCAGTACGACTGTCTGAAAAATTATGAAAAATCAACAAGTGCCGCTCGGGCGCCTTTAAAGCACTTTGGCACTTAAAATAATCCTAGATCGAGCCGCCGCCTTTGACGTTGAGTATTTTTCCCTTGATATTCATAATTTTTAGCTATTTTTAAGCACTTCTTGGCACCAAACTTCCGCTCTCAATCAAATAGACAGGTAGCCTCTTTCTAATTCCTTTTATTATCCGTGTTGCTTTTGCCAGCTTAATTTTTGGCTTACGAGCCTTTCCTTGAGTTGTAACTAGTTCCCCTTCAGAATCTCGAAATGAGACTTTGCCTTTTCCACAGTGAACGTGGGCATCATTGGGTATTAGCGAATCCATACCGAGCAAATATTCGTGGACACCTAGGTTCATTACCCTAAATCTGACCGAAGTCGACCCAGTAGGAATTCCACCTTAGCAGTTTGCCTGGTACAAGAGACTTCTCGACCATTTGCTAATTCCACAAGTAAGGTAGGTGCATCTTTTGTGGCTATTCCTAATCTTTTTGCACAGACTGGTGAAATAAAGGAATGTGTACTGCCACAATCAATCAAGGTTTTGAAGATTTTACCTTGATAATCCAAAGAAGTTTGAATCACCGAGAATTGGTGATTCGGGCCTTTCTTGTGAAGAGCAGCGTGAACCGTTGCCCTCTCAATGTCTGCTTCCATGGATGGATCTTCTTCATCACCCAGCTCCTTGTTGGCAACATTGGAGGTTCTCCCTCTGGCCCTGATGGTGGCTCCTTGGCCATGGCGGCTCCTTGGAATGGCCCTTGACATTGACCTTTGCTAAGCTTGGGGCATTGCCTTTTAAAGTGACCAAGCTCATTGAAATGGAAGCAACGGAGATTGTGGCCATTACCTTGTGTAGGAGCAAAGTTGTTGACAGCGTTCACCCTAGCTTTCTTCCTTTGTCCTTGGTTTTGGCCCTGCGCTCTCTTGGCCTAAGACCTAAGCATTCGCTTGTTCTCTGATCCCTGTAAGACCAAGTCATGTTATTCCTTGGCTTGGTCTACACCTCCTGCATTATTGGCGCAGCTCGAATGAGCACGTCTTGAAGGTCCGTTGGGCACATTGATTCCAAGCGGGTGTTTATGGGTGGGTTTAACGTAGCACAAAACTTTGACACCTATTGTGTCATATCCATTTGAGGTGCATACTTTAAGAGAGAGATGAACTTTGAATAATACTCATCCAGGGATAGTCCGAGCTGCTTTAATTCATAGAATTTGTTCATCTTTTGTGTGCGGTAGGCATGTGGTAGATATCTCCCTCGTACAGCTTTTTTAAGCTTCTCCCAAGTAATTGACCCTTCCGAGATCCCTTGGTCTCTGCACCATTGTTTCCACCAAAGTCTTGCTTCGCCAGTAAGCTTCAATTTGGCGAGCATAGCTTGGTTAGCGGGTGCTTTTCCTACTGCCTTGAGATAATCCTCCATGGATTCGATCCAGACCTCGGCGTCAATTTGGATGGTCCTTCCCTTACCATCAAATTTAGGTGGCTTGATTTGTTTGAGAAGGAACTTCTTCTCTTGAATTATAGCCGTACTTAGTGCAAGGGTCAGACTAGGAATCTGCACTTGAGGTTGTGCCTGGGCAATAAGATTCTTTACGTTAAAAACTTGCTAAACGTTTGTCACATTACATTAATATGCCCAATTTAGCTTTTAGCCAAGTGACCTAATCACTTAACTCCTTTACCAACACTTACAGCCATGACAGATAGTGATAAAAATCTATTTCATTCATATGGGCATAGCCCTTTTTGAGTACATTTATTTTGGGCAGGTAGAACAAGATGATACATCAGTTTGGGGAAAATAGGATTGTGTTACATTCAGCTACGGGGATTGAGTAATAATATGGAGTGGGGTCATGGATTTTCAGGAATCGATAGGTCATAGAAAGATTGGGGTATCCCTTCTTTTGATACCCGTTTCTCTCATAACATCCTAGTACATTGATTTTGTTGGCAGGGATTACTTGAGTCACTTCTTCGTACACATACTTGTTTTGTTTGACATTTCGACCACCGACATGTAAGGTTGTGTTTGTGTGAGCCTCGACAAAGATAAACAGCTTCACGATCTTTAAATCCTCCATCCACTTGATTCTCTTCAAGTTGGTCCGAAGGTATGTAAGTTGGTGGGCCGCTATGTAATATATTCCTGATTCACCCATCCATCTTCGTTCCATGTACAGGGGTGAAGGATTGTAGATGTGATTTAGAATATTCATCATGTCTAGCCTCCATTGGTAATCCGAAGCACGTATTGCGGTCATAAACATAACCTGGAACACCAAGAATTTGTTCCATGCTTCGTGACTTTGTAGGCCAGCATCCATAAGTAAGTAAGGAAATGTTCTTAATGGTAACATTGCTCTATTTCCCCTCATTAAGTTTCCTTATAAATATTAGATCCCGTTGGTTCGCTCTAATACCAACTGTAATGTGTCCCCTTGTCCACTTGTAGGACACGTCCTAGTAGCCCATCGGGAAGAGAGTCTAGAAAGCGTCGCCTAGCACTCACAAGGAATGACATAGGGTTTATGATCTAGGTCTTCCCGAGTTTGCCATGAAGTGGAATCACCTGGCCATTTCCACTTAGGAATGACCTGAATCAAGGTTTTCCTAATAGTCATGTTCCTAGGAGGTAGCTAGTGTCGAGCCCCGGACGAACTACTTGTGCAGAAATATTAGGGTCGAGATTTATACTGCACTTGGTTCAAGGAGAATGGGAAACGAGAGGGAATGTGAAGCTCGACCTCTCTGCCTCTGTAAGGCATAGTTCCATTCTGTTTCCCTAAAACAACATAAATCAGGACTCTAGCTCTATAGATTCTAGGTCATTGTTACCTCGCTGTCAATTTCTTTTGAGAAAAGTTCCCAGCCAACCAGGATCACCCTTCCGTAGGACGGACCCAGAGTCACGTCCACCGTACTTTCCTCGGGTTGCTTTAGTTATCTAATTACCTACCACATTTAGTTTGACAAGTAAAACAGCTTCCTTAATTAACCAAATTAATCACTGGTTCCTTCACGTAACTTAAGCACTGACACAAAAAAATAATGTCAAGCAAGTTCCTTTTTCAACATTTGATCTTTATTTATTAGTCTTTGGAATACATCAAATAAACTTGCATGAAGGCTATCCTAGCAATCTTCAGGGATCGCTATTGTAAGTTCTGCCCATTGACTAGTATGCGGGCCTCGAGATCCCATCTCGAGTCACGTTGGCCTCTTGTGCAGGATCCAGAGGCAAGGAATTTACGGAGAGAGCCTCCCCTGGCACCCAAGTATCCTCCTGCTCCAAGTAGCACCCATGGAGAGACCTCTCGCGGCAGGTTCGGTCCACGTACCCGGTGCGACTAACAACCCCCTTGGATAGGGTCAGGCAGACAATCGGAGGTAACTGATATTGCCTCTCCCTCCACACTTTTAACCTGAAGCATTAGTTGTTTTTCCTGAATTAGTTCCTTGAGCAAAGAAGTACAAATAGTGCACCTAAGTGTACAATCACGAGGATTCCAGTGGTCATTTGTATAGCCAACTGCTAAGGTGTGATTCCTTCTCCCAAAATGCTTCCAGCATTCGATCCTGGATCAATCGCGACTTGGAAATATTCCAAGGGTTTCGTAAGCTGAGTTGTTTGTTTACCCTTTTTCC